>NW_015505876.1:0-1854 GCF_001515645.1 Sinocyclocheilus grahami
CAGACGGCGCTTCACATCGCGGTGGAGAACTGCAAGCCGCAGGTGCTGCTGGGATTCGGGGCAAATGTGCAGATCAGAGGAGGAAAGGTAAGAAAAACACACCTGTATAGATCTGATTCATCATGAAGACATTTCCATCAGAGTTCAGTGAGGTGTTATTTAAAAGGATCATCTTAATTAACTTTAAAGAAATAGAGGTAATGCTTTACAATAAGGCCCCATTAGTTCATGCATTAACTTACAATGATACATTTGTAACAATACATTTATTAGAGTGTTTATATATTAACTGTTCATTGTTAGTTCACATTAGCTCAGATCCATTAAATAATATTTAACAAAAACAACTTTTAAATTTAATAATGTATTATTCAGTTCAGTTACTCAGTTATGCCAATACAGCATTTCTCATGTTAATTTAGTTCAACTACTAAAATAACTGAAACTAAAACTGAAACCAAAATTAATGACATTCATTTTTATATTATATTATAATTAATTAAATGTAAGACACATTAAGAAAAAATATGAAACCGAAAAACTAAACCATAAAAATAATTATCATTACATGAAATAAAATAAAAATTTACTGAAATAAAATATAATATAAAAAAAATATTTTTTAAAATAAAAAAACTTATTTTATTTCAGCTAGTTGCCAAAGCAACATTTCTTATTGATGTACTAAAATAGCTAAAACTAAAACTGAAATGTAAAAAATTATAAACACATACAACTAAAACGATAAAAATGTTGTTGAAAAAAAAATTTAACAGATATACAATATATTAAAAAAACTTAATTTTTTAAAATAAAATGTAATACCAATTACTAAAACTAAACTGAAAATTTAATAATAATAATAATAATAAAATAACAAGCACAAAACAAAATTACTAAAACAATGCAAAAATGAAAATGAAAACAGAAAATATAAAAATAAAAGCTAATTAAAAATATTAATAAAACCATAATAGTATCTTACTGATTCTAAAATAATACTGTTATTAGTAAATATTGAAATTAACATTAACTGAAATTAATATACACTTTAAAAGGGTTGTTCATTGTTAACAAATGGAACCTTATTATAAAATGTTATAGAATAATTACTTTCGCCCCTGCATGTTTTTATATTTTCCATGGAACACAAAAGGAAAACAAGTTTTTTTTTAAGAAGGAAGCTTTGATTTCAGGTCCAGTAAAGTTTGGGCTGCATCATTATGCAAATAATAGCTGTTTTGCAAAGTGTAAAGAAACTCCAGGATGTTTTATCGGTTTATGAAATTTTACAGCGAATGAAAGGAAACCCTTGGTTCATGTGTATATATTTAATAAAGGCGCAGGAAACCCCTCTGCACAGCGCAGCCAGAGTGAAGGAAGGTGAACGGGCAGCTGAAATGCTTCTGAAGAGCGGAGCCGATGTGAACGCAGAGCAAGAGGTCGGTCAGAAGAGGGGCGTCACAGCTTCACTGTGTTTAACGGAGTTCAAATTGACATTAAAGGGGTCATATGATGCTTTTTAAAAGATCATTATTTTGTGTATTTGGTGTAACCGAATATGCTGACATGCTTTAATGTTCAAAAAACACACTATTTTTCAAATACTGTACATTATTGTAGGTCCTCTATGCCACGCCTCTCTCAAACGCTTCGTTTTCTACAAAGTCCCTCCTTCCGACAAGCACAGTCTGCTCTGATTGGCCAGCTGACCCAGTGCATTGTGATTGGCCGAACACTGCAAGCACTCGTCGGAAATGTAACGCCCCTTACCATAATCACGAGCTTCATCTTTCAAAATAAATGTAAAGACAGAGCCTGAAAGGGGAATAGAGTCGCGTGACAGACACAGTG
>NW_015505876.1:6711-12861 GCF_001515645.1 Sinocyclocheilus grahami
TTAAATGTCGCTCACTCGTTTTTGTGAAAGACCCAAGAAGGACCATGCACAGTCCCTTTCCACACAGGCACACTTCATGTTTGGTTGAAATAATCCTTAAGCATGTACATTTATAATTTCCTTCAGTTTAATTTAAATGTGCAATTAAAATAAATAAAAAATAAATGTATATTTTAAAGTTTAGAATTAGACAGCCTTGCGTTGTGTAGACAATTGCATAGTGAAAATGACCCCAACGCACCACCTAGTGTCCAACCTACTCTAATACTATTATAACCTGTTTAAATGTGAACAAGGGATTTACAACATTAAAGAAATCCTTTATTTATAACATGTACATGAACAATCTAAAAGATTAGACACAACTATGGGACACGGTCGTGCAGCAGCGAGCAACAGTGAAAGGAACATCAAGGTTGTAAATGTGTGAAATTGTATAGGGCCCCATTCCTGTATTTTGCCTGGGGCCCCCAAATCACTAAATCCGCCCCTGTACAGAACGGCTGGTCGCCGCTGCTGTTGGCTGCAGAGCAGGGTCACACAGAGGTCGTGAAGATCCTGCTGCAGAACAATGCCAGAGTGGACGTGTTTGATGAGGTCAGAGACGAATAATCACTGAAGCGGCTTATTTCTGCTGCGTTTGGATCAGTGCTATTTAATTACTGTTGTGAATCAGTTTTTATTTTTAGATTTTCACTTTTCATTTTCATTTTTTCCTTACGTTTAGGTAATTTTGTTATGTGCTTTTGTTATTTTTATTAGGTTTTTGTTTTTTTATATTTCTGTTTAGCTTTCATTTATTTTTCTAATTTATTTGATTTTATGTCATTTATTTGATTTATTAATTTTTAGTAATACTTAAAGCATTTGTTAATCTATTTAATGTGGATTTCATTTTTTACATTGTTCCTTCATACATTTTTAAATCTGTTAACGTTAGTTAATGTACTGTTAAATAACATGGAGAAAAAAACATGAACAGCTGTATTTTTAACTAAAATGAAAATAGATTTTGTTTGAATATTTTAGTTTGAAATAATTCTTTATAGCTGACAGAACCCCTGATAATAATAATAATAATAATAATAATAATAATAATAATAATAATAATAATAATAATAATAATAATAATAATAATAATAATAATAATAATAATAATAATCTGCCCCACAGGAACATTTTGGCAACATCTGTTTTAACTAAAAAGTACGGAGCCCCGCACATGGCATGCAGGAAAAAAATATTAGGCTATATTGTGTACACGATTTACTAATTTGTTTCCTCGATTTATAAAATTGTGCGCACGATTTACTAATTCGTTCCCTCTATTTGCTAAAACGTGCACACGATTTATAAATCGAGAGAACTAATTAGTAAATTGTGCGCACGATTTAACAAATCGAGGGAACGAAATACTAATCGTGTGCACGTTTTAGTACATCGAGGTAGGGCTGCACGATATATCGAAATATCGCAAATGTAAATATCGCAATATGCATATCGCAACGGCGTGCGATATCTGAATCATTTTAATAATATTGGCTACTTAAATCAAAACGTTGCAAAAGGTCAAAGTTTTAGTTCGACGCATATTGTTGTTAAGTGAAATAAGTTTCAGAAAACAACTCTTTGCCGTCTCATCTTGCTGTCTGACTCACATAAACGCAGTCAGTTATGTCTTAAATTGAATGTAAACCGCTGAGAAAGAAATTGGATGTGTATCATTATACTATGGATTTAAAGGGACAGCAGCCTATAAATACAGGCTGCTGAATATGTCACTAATATTAATCAAATAACAAAACAGCTATAACAAAGATTAATCTAAATTTAATTCATACAGTGAACACTATGCAGTGTTATTTTACACCTAATTATTACATTTCTGTACCTGAATACTACTGTTTATTTTATCTATGCTTGTAAATTGTGTATTTGTTCTTTTTTTCCCCCTTTTTCTTTCTTTTTTTTACTGACTGTTCACTTGCCTTTAATCATGTTTGTGAACTTTCTCAGACTATAGTTTTTGCTGTGGTATATGAAGAAGTACTTAAAGTGTGTGGAAAGCAAAGTCACAATGATATAAAATTAGTGTCATTCATTTTTTTTGTTTGTACGTTCACATTGATGTTAAAATTTTATTTTCTGATTTGTGACATTACTTTTTATATACTGCTAAAACACTGCTGGTCACTTTCAGAAGTTGTAGTGATTCTTTCTTTTCCAAGAAAGAATGTGAAACAAATTGGTTATAGGGCTGCACGATAAATCGCATGCGATATTTAACGCGCATCTTATCAGTAAAGCCGGTTCTGTAATCAGCGGTAAATCTCCATCACGTGCGTGCTTTCACATTGAGCAGCATTAACTACATAGAGCCATTGTTCACTGACGAGTTGCGCAAAACCACGTTCATATTCGCGCGATTTTTTGCGCAGCTCGTCAGTGAACAACGGCTTTCTGACAAGATGCGCATTAAATATCGCATGCGATTTATCGTGCAGCCCTAATTGGTTATATCATTTTCATTTTTAAATATTTTTAAACATCATTTTAATTGATTTTTCACACTTTAAGCAATATCGTATCGCATATCGAATATCGCATTTTTCAACAATGTATCGCTTTTTTTTCCCAATATCGCACAGCCTCACATCGAGGGAACGAATTAGTAAATCGTGCACACGATTTATTTATTTTTTCTTGCATGTCATGTGCGGGGCTCCGTAAAAAAGAAACATTTCTCAGTTTATCTCACTTCAATTTTATTGCTGCAGTGCAAACTGGGATTCTCAAGACCTCGCCAGAAAAAAAACTCAACACTACCATCTAGTGGACTGTAAAGAAATTTAAATGATTATTTTTACCAAATAGTATAATAAAAGATCGATACTTGGTGTCCATGTGTCGATACAGTATTGCCGTGGAAAATATCGCGATACTATGCTGTATAGATTTTTTCCCCTACCCCTACATTATACAGAGGTAAGATGAAAGAAAATGCCATCGAAACATTTCTGAAGACAATCAGTTCCCCTCAGAGATACATTCATATAAACTCCCACCTCCAATTCAGTATTTAGGATGTTCTTCCTATATTCCGTACCGATCGTGCTACAGTATTTTCTCCTCTTTGCATCGCTCTTCAACGTCTCTGGCTTCTGTTAACGGCCGTTTACAGTTGGTTTATTTAAATCAATAGATATTAGTTGTGTGTTATTAATAGTTCTAAAAGTTCTCCAACCATTAGTCAGAAGTGTATGCAGTTGTTGCTTAGCCACTTGTACCGTGTGTGCATAATTCAATCCGGTTTACTGTTTGATATTGCCCAGATAATTTTGGAACAAAACTTTTGAGTAATTTGGCCCTCCGTATTTTAGTACATCAAGTTAAACTCAATAAAGTTTAGTACAATCAAGTTAAACTGCCTTGGAAACTAGCTGAAATAAATATGATTTTATTTTATTTCAAATAACTCTTATTTTATTTCAAGTAACAAATGTTTATGGATTTTTACATGTTTATTAAATTTTATGTCAGTTTCAGTTTTAGTTATTTTAGTACTTCAACTTAAACTAAATGAAAATGAAAAATGTTGCCCTGGCAACTTGCTAAAATTTCAAAATAAATAAACGTTTTATGTATGTATATATTAGGACTGTCCCCTAATAGTCGACTAAACGTTAGTCGACGAAAAGAGGCTTGGTCGACCAAAATGTTATCCGTACGAAGTGGCGAAATCAAGCAGTTTGTGACAGACAAATCGTTTACGGCTGGTCTATGTGGTAATATGGTACATCGGGCAGGACATCCATACGCTCACCTAACATTCATCGACCCTTAAATATGGCTTATCTGAAAAATGTATGTACTTTACATGGCAGCTCAATCTAATATTAGCCTAGAAAAAAGTGCGCTGTTCACGTGTTTTTGCGAAGTGTGGAAGCTGAACAGTAGCGCGCGCGCTTGGGCTACTGCATGACAGATGGAGGTGCCACTGTGATCAGTTGCTCTAAAAATACTTGGTCATTTTTTGGTCATACAGATAAGAGTAATGCATCTTTTCCTATCTGTAAAGACTCAATAAAGTTTATTCGCGTGCACTCAGAATAACAACGAAACGTTGCGCTTTTGTAAAATAAAGCAAACGATGCGCTTTCTGCCGTCTCAGACGCTGTGAACTTGAGCGCGTCACTTCGAAACTCCGTGTATTCTTGCCTTATTATTACAGACATGAAAATATATCTATAGAGAGTGAAACTTTTAAATGAACCGATTCAAATAGAAACCAAATATTCTCTGATTATGTAATCCGTATGAAACATGCACACAGGCGTATCCACTACTGCGGAGATGATGAGTCCGTGTCGCCGACTTCATGTCTTAAACCGAAAACAGAAAGCACTAGTGTATCAATAAATTATTAAAATGTTAATGCAGTGTACTTGCTGTTTTTCGCTAACACATTCATAATTATTATATTTGCCGGTGCGCTGTAGCAGGCCTTTTTTGCATGCGCTTGAGCGCTTTTTAGGCTATGTAGGCAATTAAAGGCTCATTATTATGATTTATATGGTTTATTAATAAAAGTGCGACTAATAGTCGACTAATGCTTAAAATGAACAACTACTAGTCGACCAGAAAAATCTTTAGTCGAGGGCAGCCCTAGTATATATATATATATATATATATATATAATTTTTTTATTTATATTTTATTTTTTTTATTTTTTTTCAAGTAAGGATTATGTTTTTTATGGTCATATATTTTTAAATATCTATATATTGTTTATTAATTTTTATTTAGATTTTGTTTAATGAAGTTCATGAAGCTAAATAAAAATGAGATATGTTGCCTTGGCAGTTTTAAAGGCTGAATTAAAGTTTTTTTTATACAGTATATTTTATTTTATTTCAGGTAATGAAAATGTTCTGCTCTTTCTAACTCGGCAGGCTAACGGTTTGTGTCCGCTACTGCTGGCGGTCATACGGAGGTGGTGAAAGTTCTTCTGGACGCTGGAGCATCAGTGACGGAGGAGGACGCCGTGAGTTAGAAAGACAAAATGTGACAAAGAACATTTTAACATGATAAAGAACAAAGATAATGTCTTAATAGTGCAATAGTGCAACTGTACATTGACCTTTGACCCTTTCAGGAGGGCATGACACCCATACATTTGGCTGCCAAGAATGGACACACTCATATTCTGGAGGTGCTGAAAGGCAGCGTTTCACTGAAGATCCAGAGCTCCAAGGTGCTTCATGTGAACATGACCTCTGCTTACAAAGAGCAGAACAAAACTGTGCTGTAACATTTCAGTGTTAGTGAACCATGTGTGTGTGTGTGTGTGTGTGTGTAGATGGGTTTAACGGCTCTGCATGTGGCAGCCTGTTTCGGACAGGTGGACTTTGTGAGAGAAATCCTGAATGAAGTTCCAGCTACAATACGCAGTGAATTTCCCACCAACAGCAGCGACATGAAGAGACAACTGCCGTTAGCTGAGGTGACACGACACACTGAGATACACTGCAGAACATGGCTATTAGAAAACAAGGCATTTTTAGTCATTTCAATCATTTGGGGAATGCTCACTTTGCATTGCAGCTTTACATTTTGCTTATGTTATTGTCATTCTAATAACGCGGATTAATTTGTACAGTTTTTTTTTTTTGAATAAAGAAAAAGGGAAAAGGTTATTGAACTCACTGAAATGTAAAATCCAAATGTAAACATTTTTTTAAAATAAATGCGTGTTTACACAGTTCCAAATCTTGTATAACATAAAATAATAAAAACAAATTATTATAAAAGTGTATATTTTCTTATATGTTTGTTATATATTTATATTTATTAATATTTGTATTAATCAGTTCATGATTATATATTTATAATTTAATGTTTAAAACATTTTTCCATTATTTAAAATGATTGTGTGTGTGTGTGTGTGTGTGTGTGTGTGTGTGTTTGTGTGTTCAGTACATTTACACTTTTTACAAAAAAAATTAAAAATAGAAATATAACTCATAACTCCTAATTGAGCTATTCAGCTAACTTTTTACAGACTAAATGTTATAGTTTATTCTAAATAAATTGTATAACTGCTTTCAATTCTGTATAAAGACCCAGTGCAGCAGTAAAATATTATAAAAT
>NW_015505876.1:12918-13975 GCF_001515645.1 Sinocyclocheilus grahami
ATAATATATTTATACTTTTATATTTAAAATATGAAAACATTAATTTCATAATATTATTTCCTGTGTACAGTAAATGCATTTATGTCACCTCCATACAGTGCATAAATGCACTTTTTCATTCTGTATTTGAAACTTCTTCCACCTTTGCTGTGCAAAGGATATTCAAGATATATTCTCTCAATGTAAGTCTTGATATCTTAAGGTAATTTAGATTTTACTGAAACAAAAGCCACAATGTACATATTAGTGATTATGAATCATCAGTGCATGATTTATTATTGTTTGTGTGTGTGTTCAGTCAGGTTACACTCCTCTGCACCTGGCGGCTCAGTCCGGTCATGAGAACATGGTTCGCTTGTTGCTGAATTCTCCTGGTGTTCAGGCCGATGCTGAGACAAACATTCAGGCAAGAGATCAGAAGCACTGCTGCGGTCTGAAGCGTGACGTTTGAGTGCGGTACTGACGGTCAGTCATGTGTTTCAGGGCTCCAGTCCTCTGCACCTGGCGGCTCAGAGCGGACACACGGCTGTGGTCGGGCTGCTGCTCAGCCGCTCTGGATCTCTGCTGCACCTGATCGACAAACGTGGATGTACCTGTCTGCATCTGGCCGCCACACACGGACACGTGGCCATGGTGAGAGTCCTGCTGGGACAGGGAGCGGAGATCAACCACACGGACATGGTGAGAAGAAACCTGCCATGCAAATAAAAATCACACATAAATATCTCAGTTGTTTCTCACAGACAGCAATGAGATTAAATGGTCGAAATGGATGCTTGTGTTGTTCTCATGTTTCTCAGTTGTTTCTTGAGAAAAAGACCCTTGAAATCTCACATGTGTCTCTTCTAGAGTTTCAGATCTTAATAGTGTCTCAAACTGTGCTCAGATTTCCTGAGAGACCAAAGCAGTGCTGTTATTGTTAACGAAACCTAAATGTATTAAAAATGTATTTAAATAAAGCTGAAATAAAATATTAAATGGGAAAAAAACTAATGAAAGAATAAATAAAAAGATAAAAGATAAATAAAATGTTAAAGGGGTCATATGATGCGATTTC
>NW_015505876.1:14794-16414 GCF_001515645.1 Sinocyclocheilus grahami
TAAATGAAAACTGAAAATATAAAAATAAAAGCTAATTCTAATTTTAGTAAATTAATTCTAATATTACTACATATTATAATTGCATATATACTAAAAAAGAATCATACAAAATTATTTCATGATTTTATTTCTACAATAGTGATGGTACTGTGTACAGCAAATTAATTACATTTTCTCAATAAATATAAAAATAAAAGCTAATTCTAATTTTTGTAAATTAATTCTAATATTACTACATATTATAATTGCAAATATACTAAAAAATAATCATACAAAATTATTTCATGATTTTATTTCTACAATAGTGATGGTACTGTGTACAGCAAATTAATTATATTCTCTCAATCGTCTCTCAAATTGTGCTCAGATTTGCCGAAATACCAAATCAGTGTTGTTATTGTTAACTAAAACTAAATGTATTAAAAACGTATTAAAATATAGATGAAATAAAATATAAATATTAGATGAAAAAAATTAAACTTTAAAAAAAAAGCGTAAGAAAAAATGAGTAAACTGAAACAAAATAAGTAAATTCTAAAATTACTAAACTGAAATAAATATAAATATTTAACATATTAAAAAAAAATTATAATAAAAATGACAAAAGCACATGAGAAAATTAATAACTGTAAAATTTAAATTAAAACTATTAAATAATTAGAAAATTAATAAATCCTAGTGTATATATAAATACACTTCTGGTCAAAAGTTTGTAATAATTAAGAGACTCCTATGCTCAGTAAGGCTGCTGAAAATTCCGGAATGAATAACGTTTTAAAAAAATATTCACATAGAAAATGGTTATTTTAAATTGTAATAATATTTCACATTATTACTGTTTTTACTATATTCTTGATCAAATAAATGCAGCCTTGGTGAGCAGAAGAGTCTTCTTTCAAAAACACTGAACTGAATTATTCCAAACCTATGACTGGAAGTGTAAAACTAAAATATCAGCGTTCAGAGAGCCTCCTGTGAGCAGTAAAGCTGCTGTGTCTTTCATCTGTCTTCCAGAGTGGCTGGACACCGCTGCATTACGCGGCTAAAGCCGGCTGTCTGGAGGTGGTGTCGTTCCTGGTGGAGAGCGGAGCATTGGCGTGTGTCAAATGTCATGCCGGACGGACGCCGCTGCAGTACGCCGCTCAGGAGAACCACGAGAAAACTGTCATCTTCCTGCTCAGACGAGAGAAGAACACACTCCTCACAAGAAGGTCAGACTCACTGATATGCTGTTCATTCTGCGTGTGTGTGTGTGTGTGTTTATTTGTTTGTTTATTCCAAATGTTCTAACTACCAGTTGTTTTATTTGTTGTGAAAATTAATGCAATTAAAAACTTGAACAAAATGAACAGATGGCTCTCATTCAGACAGAGAGCTGATACTGATGGAGACTGAAACGTCACTACATTACTATACATCATATACAACACACTGTATTAAAAACACATTTATTAAAATTGGTTTATGTGAGGATTGTTTTAAGTTCACCTAAATTAAAAGTTATTATATATTTTTTTAATGTTCTGTAAGTTTAGGCTTAAATGATGGCACAAATTTGACTGTAATAACGAATGGCTACAATTTTATCTTCCGAAATTGATAAAAAAATAAATTTAAAAA
>NW_015505876.1:16424-21871 GCF_001515645.1 Sinocyclocheilus grahami
GGCTAAAGCCGGCTGTCTGGAGGTGGTGTCGTTCCTGGTGGAGAGTGGAGCATTGACGTGTGTCGAATGTCATGCCGGACGGACGCCGCTGCAGTACGCCGCTCAGGAGAACCACGAGAAAACTGTCATCTTCCTGCTCAGACGAGAGAAGAACACACTCCTGACAAGAAGGTCAGACTCACTGATATGCTGTTCATTCTGCGTGTGTGTGTGTGTGTGTTTATTTGTTTGTTTATTCCAAATGTTCTAACTACCAGTTGTTTTATTTGTTATGAAAATTAATGCAATTAAAAACTTGAACAAAATGAACAGATGGCTCTCATTCAGACAGAGAGCTGATACTGATGGAGACTGAAACGTCACTACATTACTATACATCATATACAACACACTGTATTAAAACACATTTATTAAAATTGGTTTATGTGAGGATTGTTTTAAGTTCACCTAAATTAAAAGTTATTATATATTTTTTTAATGTTCTGTAAGTTTAGGCTTAAATGATGGCACAAATTTGACTGTAATAACGAATGACTACAATTTTATCTTCCGAAATTGATAAAAAAATAAATTTAAAAAAATCTGTAATACTTGCCTTCATTCATAGTACTTAGTTAAAAGATGCCATTAAAATAATATTTAAAATATACAGACTTTGTCTTTAATTCTTTTGTTTCATTCTTAATGAGCAGATGAGACTCACAGGAACATTTACAGCTTTAGAGGGATAAAAATTATGAAAACAATGAAAATGAAAATTACCCCATGATTTTCTCACCCTCAAGCCATCCTAGGTGTATATGACTTTCTTCTTTCAGACAAATACAATCCGAGTTATATTAAAAAATGTCCTGGCTCTTCCAAGCTTTATAATGGCAGTGAATGGGTGTTGAGATTTTGAAGCCAAAAAATAGTACTCCACACGGCTCCAGGGGGTTAATAAAGGCCTTCTGAAGTGAAGTGATGCGTTTTCTTTTTTTTTCAATTAGTTTCCATGGCAACATTTCAAATTTTATTTTAAGTTTGTTTTTAATCTAATATTTGCGTTTTATTTTATTATTTCTTTATTTCAATTAACAAAAACAATTCTAATCGTTTTAATTTAAGTAAACAACAGCAACACTGGCCTTTAGATCAAAAAGGTTTTAAGAAACATAAATTCAGTCACATGTATCCAAACTTTTTACTGCCAGTGTGTCTCGGTTGAGGAGAAATGTGTGTAACTGATTGTTTTAATCTCCACTCAGCTTCAACACTATCCCAATCGAGAAGTTCATGAGTCACCTGGTGTCGCACATCTTCCTGTTGGCCCTGTTCATCCTGACGATTGTGTATCCGCCCATGAGTCCTCTGTCTGAGGGCCGTCTGGTGCCCGGCTGGTCGGAGTGTCTGTTGCTGATCTGGCTCTGTGGGATGCTGGTGTCCGAGCTGACCATCCCAGGTGAGCGTGCTGGTTTAGCGTGGATTCGTCTTCTTCTCCTGGGTTTTTCCGCCGTGGCTCTGCTGTGCCACCTGCTCGCGGTTTTCACCCAATGGTGGCCACCGGCGCACCTGCACTGCCTGTTCGCCCGGAACGTCCTGCTGGCCATGGCGATGACACTGGGATTCATCCAACTACTGGAGTTCCTCACGTTCCATCACTTATTCGGCCCGTGGGCCGTAATCATCCGAGACTTGATGAAGGATCTGTCTTGGTTCGCTGTGATCCTCATGTTGTTCCACACTGCCTTCACGCTGAGTCTCACCGCTTTGTGTCAGCCGCTGTATCCACAAGATTGGGACAACAGCACCGGTAACGCCACGCAAGTGACCATTCCGGGTCCTTTAAACATGTCTGTGCTGCTCTTCTTCGCTTTGTTTGGTTTAACCGAACCGGATAAAATTCCCGAAGTGGAGCATTCGCCTGCTGCCACGGCTGTTTTGGCTAAAATGGTATTTGGTGTGTATCTGGTGGTGACGTCCATCATGTTGATCAACCTCCTCATCGCCATGATGAGCGACACATACCAGCGCATCCAGGCTCAGTCCGACACGGAGTGGAAGTTTGGCCGCGCCGTTCTGATCCACGATATGAGCCGCAAGTCTGGAATTCCGTCTCCGTTCAACCTGTTCACCAACCTGTTCTACTCCATCAAGGTTCTCTGCAGACGTGCAGGTAGGAGTTGCTTTTCATTAGAGATCATTTGCATGTTACTGGGGAAGCTTGTGTTCGGCAAAGAATAAAAAATAAAGTCGCAATTCTTTTTTCCTTGCAAATCTTGCATTTGCAAGCTATAAACTTGTAACTGCGAGTTTATATCTCACAATTCTGACTTTTTTCCTCAGAATTTTGAGTTTACATTTCACAATTCTAATGTTTTCTTTTTCTCAGAATTCTAAATTTGCATCTCACAATTTTGACTTTTTTCCTCCGAATTCTACGTTTATATATCACAATTTTGACTTTTTTCCTCAGAATTCTATATTTACCATTTGCAAGCTATAAACTTGTAACTGCGAGTTTATATCTCACAATTCTGACTTTTTTCCTCAGAATTTTGAGTTTACATTTCACAGTTCTAATGTTTTCTTTTTCTCAGAATTCTAAATTTGCATCTCACAATTTTGACTTTTTTCCTCCGAATTCTACGTTTATATATCACAATTCTAATGTTTTTTTCTCATAATTCTATATTTATATCTCACAATTTCAACTGGAATTCTAAATTTACCTCTTGCAGTTTTGACTTTTCTCTTGGAATTCTGAGTTTACATCTCACAATTCTAATGTTTTTTTCTCATAATTCTATATTTATATCTCACAATTTCATCTTTTTGTCTGAATTCTAAGTTTACATCTCACAATTCTAATGTTTTTTTCTCATAATTCTATATTTATATCTCACAATTTCAACTGGAATTCTAAATTTACCTCTTGCAGTTTTGACTTTTCTCTTGGAATTCTGAGTTTACATCTCACAATTCAGTTTTTTTTCTGCCATGCAATAAAAAATGAAAAAAGGTAATTCTTACTTTATTTCTCGCAATTGCGGTTTTACAGTATATCTCACAATTCTGAGTTTGTTTCACATTTCTGAATTTTTCCTTTAAGAATTGTGAGATATCCCATATTTTCATCCTGTGGTGGAGACAAACTTTCATATATTTCTAATGCACAGTGTGCAACTTAAAATAACAGTCTTCTAAAGTTGCAAATAAGACAATTCAGTTATGCAGTTTGTTATAGTACCTTGTCAAAGAATTGTTTATTGTGATTATCGATAATAATAAATTGACTTATTTATTGAACAGTGTTTTTATCATATTAGTTTATAATGGTGCCATCTTAAAATGTGAGGTTTGACAAAAGTGATGCTTTATGCTGCAAACAAAAGTTTAACTTTAGCTGCAGCACACTAATATAGGCATTTGCTGACCAAGGAAGGTTTCACAGATCGTTCAGACATTTGTGTTTGTGCATCTTACACTTCCTGTACATCTTCAAACGCTCCGCCGAGCTTTCTATAGAGTGCGTTCCTGACTCTATTGCCATATTATGTGTGTATGTGCAGTGTTGAGTGACTTTCCCATGCCTGTGTCCTCCGTTGTGTTCAGGGTCTGATGGATATCCCATATTTTCATCCTGTGGTGGAGACAAACTTTCATATATTTCTAATGCACAGTGTGCAACTTAAAATAACTGTCTTCTAAAGTTGCAAATAAGACAATTCAGTTATGCAGTTTGTTATAGTACCTTGTCAAAGAATTGTTTATTGTGATTATCGATAATAATAAATTGACTTATTTATTGAACAGTGTTTTTATCATATTAGTTTATAATGGTGCCATCTTAAAATGCGAGGTTTGACAAAAGTGATGCTTTATGCGGCAAACAAAAGTTTAACTTTAGCTGCAGCACACTAATATAGGCATTTGCTGACCAAGGAAGGTTTCACAGATCGTTCAGACATTTGTGTTTGTGCATCTTACACTTCCTGTACATCTTCAAACGCACCGCCGAGCTTTCTATAGAGTGCGTTCCTGACTCTATTGCCATATTATGTGTGTATGTGCAGCGTTGAGTGACTTTCCCATGCCTGTGTGGGTCTTCAGGGTCTGATCTGCTCTGTGGAGTGTCATAATGTGAAGAATGAGGATGAAGACACTGAAGGTTTGACAGACTCGCGTTCTCTAGAGCTGCTGGCTCATGCGTCTGTCAGCTTAATTAATTGTGAAATTTACTAGCAATTTCTGAGTTAAATATTGTTTCTACACCAATTTTTTTCAGTGTATATAATTGTTATTTTTTTATTTTATATTTTTTATGTTATATTGTTTTTTATACTGTTGTAAGAACAATATTGTTGACTTTTTCCATTATATTTTATTTATTTAAGTTTTATTGTTGATTGTATGATTATTTTAATTTCTACCACTATGAGTTTGCCATGAAAATAGCCTTTGCTTTATTGAATGAATGAATGAATAAATAAATAAATACATGGGATTATATTATATATTGTAATTCATCGATTCATAATTTAATGTGTAATTAATATTTAGCAATATTATATATTTATAATTACGTACTTGGAAAAAACAATTTCTTAATTTTATTTCTACAGCAGTAATTCCTGTGTACAGTAATTAAATGTATTTTCTTTTAAGCAAACGCAAGAAATAATAGGATTTGTCATGTGTCAATCTCAAGCAATCGCGTTGTGTTACTGTGCAGGCGGTCAGATTGCGATGTCCATGTCTGGAGGACAGGTGCGCGTGGAGAACGTTGTGGATTGGCCATCTGTGGTCCAGCAGTTTTTAGCCCAGCGCAGACAGAGGGACAGATCACCGCCGGAGAGAGACGAATGAATGACCGACCGTTTTCACCATGACAGATGAATTTGCACTGCCTATTAACATCAGTCCAGCCACCTGAGCCGAGCCCACATCACTTCAACTTCCTGTTTAACACCGTTAGCTTTAGCGTATCACAGCATGTGCCTTTAGCTGATATACACTCCTCACTAGTCACTTTAAAGGGGTCATATGATGCGATTTCAATTTTTCCTTTCTCTTTGAAGTGTTGCGAGCTCTTGGTGCATAAAGAAGATCTGTAAAGTTGCAAAGACTAAAGTCTCAAATCCAAAGAGATATTTTTTATAAAAGTTAAGAGTCAACCACGCCTACCTAAAACGGCTCGTTCTAACACGCCCCCACATGTCTACCTCACTATGTGGGAAGATTTGCATAACGCCGCCCAAATGTTCACGCAAAGAAAGAAGGCGTAACTTTTATTCTCGCTGTAGTATTGTTGCTGCCGCCGCCATGTCCTGAAGGCGCTGTGTGCTTCGTTGTGAAAGCGAAACTACTTTGTTTGGTCTTCCAAAAGAGGACGATATCCGCTTTGTCATGCCTAGAGCTGATCCGTGCTGGTCGCTGAGGAAATACATCAACTTCGCGCTGTCGAT
>NW_015505876.1:22567-33716 GCF_001515645.1 Sinocyclocheilus grahami
GATTCAAACGCGAGTTTTGAGCAGTGTAGAGTAGCGCTTGTTGTTTGACGTTTCTCCGATCACAAATGCAGACATGGTTTTATGTTTACGCGGCATGAAGCAATCCGTAAAAATACAGTATAAGTCATTATAATCCATAATTATGTCCCCACTGGATGCAACAAATGCCTCGTTTATAATGG
Organism: Sinocyclocheilus grahami; assembly: GCF_001515645.1. Taxonomy (NCBI): domain Eukaryota; kingdom Metazoa; phylum Chordata; class Actinopteri; order Cypriniformes; family Cyprinidae; genus Sinocyclocheilus; species Sinocyclocheilus grahami. Next base: position 22,750 of record NW_015505876.1, read on the forward strand.
GTTTTCATGTTTTTGTCTCGTCGCTCCAGCTGGACAGGGCATCACCACAGTATGGTAAGGGGTGTAACATTTCCGTCACACGCTTGAGGTATTCGGCCAATCAGAGCACACCTCGCGTTTCAGAGCGATGAGCTTTGTAAAAATCGACATGTTTCAGAAAGGCGGGGCATAGAGGAGAAACAATAATGTACAGTATGTGGAAAATAATGTGTTTTTTGAACCTTAAACCACATAAACACATTTCATTACACCAAATACACAAAATAATGTTCTTTTTAGCAACGTCATATGACCCCTTTAATGAAGATGTCATTTATACTTAGGGGTCCAAAGTTTGGGGTCAGTAAGATTTTTTGGGGGGTTTTTGAAAGAAGTCACTTCTGCTCACCAAGACTGCATACATATGATCAAAAAGAATACTGCAAAAACAGTAATATTGTGAAATATTATTAAAATGTAAAATTTTCTATTTTTAGCAACGTCATATGACCCCTTTAATGAAGATGTCATTTATACTTAGGGGTCCAAAGTTTGGGGTCAGTAAGATTTTTTGGGGGGTTTTTGAAAGAAGTCACTTCTGCTCACCAAGACTGCATACATATGATCAAAAAGAATACTGCAAAAACAGTAATATTGTGAAATATTATTAAAATGTAAAATTTTCTATGTGAATATATTGTAAAATGTCATTTATTCCTTTGATGCAAAGCTGGTTTTTCAACATCGTTACTACAGTCTTCAGTGTCACATGATAATTTTGCTGCTCAACAAACATTTCTTATTATCATCAGTGTTGAAAACAGTTGTGCTGCTGAATATATTTTTGTGGAAACTGTGATACATTTGATTTTTCAGGGTTCTTTGATGAACAGAGAGTTCAAAAGAACAGCATTTATTTGAAATAGAAATATTTGGAACATTTATATCAATTGAATGCATCCTTGCTGAATAACAGTATTAATTTCCTTAAAAAATCTTACAGACCCTAAACTTTTGAAAGGTAGTGTACATGCTCGTTATTAGATTTGATGTATTCCTACTTGATATTATGATCATAAATACGTTTTATGGGCTGATGCTAGAAAGATGGCATATAAGGAAACCAGTTGCAATGCTTGCTTTTGTTTTAACTTTGTTCACTTGTCAAAAAGAAGCGACCAAAGCGCTTCTCAAGGAGGAAGTTGAAAAGGTTGGAAAAAAACACGAAAGCACTGCCAGGAAGATGTTTTACAGTATTATGTTGTGTTTTTGTTTTATTGACAATTTTTTGATTTATTTGATGTTTTTTTACAAATGAAATGAAATCCACATGTAAATGACATGCTAAATATAGGTACATGCTACATATATCACTGTGTACATTAATGGAAATTATACAAATGTGTTTTCAGGGCTCGCAACTTGTTTTTGTTAAAGCTGAATTCATGTCAGTCACCATAATTTAATTTCAAGATCACAATTATAACATTATGCTCAGAGCTGTTCATTGCTTGAAACTCAAATTTTTGCTCATATTACCAAAACAAATCCAAATACTTCATTACAGACTTCATAACTGCGCCTGATGCTGCCTGACTGCCTTTAACGGTTGAAGACGCTGCCGTTTAGGCTGTTTCTCCATAATATCACATCAAGCAAAAGATCTGAGCTTTCATATGATTCGGATTTTGCAAGTTTTAATTATGCTGTATCTGACATGATCTTGGCAAACGTCATACTGTTGTTTTTTTAACTAGTACTACTATGTTGTTGACAACCTTAAATCATGTTTGTTAGTTCTGCACTTTGACTCCTGAAAACAGAAATAAAAACAATGTGGATCAAATTGTAAAAAGGCTACCGTACAGTTAATATTCTCACATATTTAACATTGCTCATGAATTTCCAAGGCCTCTAAATCATCAACATGATCAACACTTTGTTGAACACTATCTATTACACGCCTTCTGTCTCTGATTGTGTAACGCTGCCGTTTAGGCTGTTTCTCCATAATATCACATCAAGCAAAAGATCTGAGCTTTCATATGATTCGGATTTTGCAAGTTTTAATTATGCTGTATCTGACATGATCTTGGCAAACGTCATACTGTTGTTTTTTTAACTAGTACTACTATGTTGTTGACAACCTTAAATCATGTTTGTTAGTTCTGCACTTTGACTCCTGAAAACAGAAATAAAAACAATGTGGATCAAATTGTAAAAAGGCTACCGTACAGTTAATATTCTCACATATTTAACATTGATCATGAATTTCCAAGGCCTCTAAATCATCAACATGACCAACACTTTGTTGAACACTATCTATTACACGCCTTCTGTCTCTGATTGTGTAACGCGGCTGGCGAGACGTGAGGATCCATCTGCAAGCTTTTATTAAAGAGACATGGTATAACAGGCTGGGTCGAACAATGACAAACAGGTATATGGCGGGCAAAAACACAAGAATAGTCCTAGGGCTAGCGTAGGTCACCGATCGGCAGACAGAATCACAGGGGCAAGACGAGAGGGAGAATTTCAGGAAAACAGGCAAAGATCAGAAACCACAAAAACAGGCAAAGGAAACCACGGAGACTCGGAAAGGGGTACAGGCTAAACAATACTCAGCCAAGAAAGGTGGTTAGAGTGGGTGCTATATAGTGAGTGAGGTGATTAGAAGCAGCTGTGTGCAATGAGTGCAATCAGTGCAGTGTGCAAATCGTGCAAAGAATGATGGGATATGTAGTCCGGGGTGCTATGCAACAGTTTGTGTTGTGCGAGAGTCAATGTAATGGAAAGGGTGACCTCTGGTGGTGAATGAACAGAAGTCCATGGACCGAATTCGTGACAGATTGATAGTTTAGACCTTTTTAGCAAAAGGCTTTTTAGTCTAACTGTACAAATGGTCCACCTTCAGCTCGTTGTTCACGTGTCTTTTTGCTGTCAAATCTTAACTCATTTTAAAAAGTAAACGTAAGAATAACTTTCATATTGTTAGCAAAATTTCAAGACGAACACTTACAGGACTAAAGCAACTTAGGTTTGCTTGATTATCATTTATTAGAAAAATCATGTTAAAATATGAGTTAAATATGATCATCAGGCTTTTGAGGAACATTCATTTGTTCATCTCTCTATCATCATTGTACTGCATTGCATTATGTTTTGATCATAAATCTAAGCATTTAAATCTCATCTTATTAGACAAAGAGATATAGAGCGACAACTGATATTTATATCATTTTATAAAGATCTCATTCATTTACATTACAAGCTATCAGAATTTCATATTACTTTCTGACATAAATGTCAGCATTGGCACCAAATTGGGCATTTTTGCTCATTATGGGACTCTAAATCTGAGCTGTTTTTCTTCCATAGTCACACTATTTCATACTATGAAGGGCCATAAAAACCTAATGTATCAAATAAGATACAAAACATAAACATATATTCCAATATAATTTGTCTAATGGTTCAATAACTGTTCCAAAAATTTATTTTTCCATTTCCAAAATGGTCAATCATATTAGCAACTGAAAAGCTGCTTATTTGCATCCTGCATGATAATACAAGTTAATAAAATATAGTACAGTAATAATTAAAAGTTTGAGGTGAGACTGTGTTGATGTCCACATCTTCCTCTCTGAGACGAAATTAACCAGGCGTACAGTCAGATATATGTGATGATGATTTCCACTCTCACAGGAAGTGCCTTACTCCTACTTTTAGTTGGAGATTGATGGGTTATTCGTTTAAAACAGTTCATACATTCACGTGTCTGAAGTCTCTGTCAGTGATGAGTGGAAGAATAAACATCTGTAACGAGGGACAGTTTTTCACTTTTATGGATGTTAATTTTTGGCCCTGTGTTTATGCTGAGACAGTAACTCATCCGTCCTGCGTTAGGAGGGAAAGTGTTTTTCTGAAAATAAGAAGATTTGTTTTCTAAGAACGTCCTGAAATTAAATATGTCCGAGTAAAATAACAGCAAATCCACTCTTTCATGTGATGGAGTCGAGCGCATTTATCAGACATGCAGACCAAACACACAACATTTATGTTTCCTGTTTTGAGCTTCTCGTGTTGCTAATTTTACATCCATAAAAGCACTTGCGTTTTCTATATTCATCTTCCTGTTTAAATATTAGAAAACCAAAGCAAAAGAATCCAAAAACAAAAACAATTTACCCTTATTGAGTAATATCGTGCATACTTAAGCAGGCATAGACTACTGTACTGCAGGCATATCATTGTGACTGTATGTGTTTGCAACAACAAAGAGCTGTTTCTTAACACTCATTTATATGACAAAATATTTAGATATTTTCTATTAATTAACAGATAGTCACCTTATTTTCTAAAGCGTACCTAGCGCAAAGTTTTTACCGTTTAACTTACTGCACTTAGTCTAGTAAATGAATAACCATTAGCACAAACTTTGCGCTACAAACCAGTCTGTTTATGATTACGAAATACATGTATAAATAATATTATGGCAAATACCAGTTTGCAATATTAAGCAGCATAACGGACTGTTTTGTACAGGTAAAATAACTGGAAAATTACCTAAAATGACACCGAAAAAAAAGGCCCGAAGTTTCGATCTGAATCAAGCGATTCATGATTTGCGCTCCGAATTCCCGATCTGAATCAAACGATTTGTGATTCACGCTCCGAAGTCCCGATCTGAATCTAACGATTTATTGATTCGTGATCCGAAGTCCCAATCTGAATCAAACGGTTCATGATTAAACGGTTCATGATTCGTGCTCCGAAGTCCCGATCTGAATCAAACGGTTCATGATTCACGCACCGAAGTCCCAATCTGAATCAAACGGTTCATGATTCACACTCCGAAGTCCCGATCTGAATCAAACGGTTCATGATTCACGCTCCGAAGTCCCGATCTGAATCAAACGGTTCATGATTCGCGCTCCGAAGTCCCGATCTGAATCAAACGGTTCATGATTTGTGCTCCGAATTCCCGATCTGAATCAAACGATTCGTGATTTGCACTCCGAAGTCCCGATCTGAATCAAACGATTTGTGATTCATGCTCCGAAATCCAGATCTGAATCAAACGGTTTATTATTCGCGCTCCGAAGTCCCGATCTGAATCAAATGGTTCATGATTCGTGCTCCGAAGTCCCGATCTGAATCAAACGTTTTATGATTCGCACTTTGAAATCCCGATCGGAATCAAACGGTTCATGATTCGTGCCCCGAATTCCCGATCTGAATCAAACGATTCATGATTCGCGCTCCGAAGTCCCGATCTGAATCAAACGGTTCATGATTCACGCTCCGAAGTCCCGATCTGAATCAAACGGTTCATGATTCACGCTCCGAAGTCCCGATCTGAATCAAACGGTTCATGATTCACGCTCCGAAGTCCCGATCTGAATCAAACGGTTCATGATTCACGCTCCGAAGTCCCGATCTGAATCAAACGGTTCATGATTCACGCTCCGAAGTCCCGATCTGAATCAAACGGTTCATGATTCACGCTCCGAAGTCCCGATCTGAATCAAACGGTTCATGATTCACGCTCCGAAGTCCCGATCTGAATCAAACGGTTCATGATTCGCGCTCCGAAGTCCCGATCTGAATCAAACGGTTCATGATTCGCGCTCCGAATTCCCGATCTGAATCAAACGATTCGTGATTTGCACTCCGAAGTCCCGATCTGAATCAAGCGATTCGTGATTCACGCTCCGAAGTCCCGATCTGAATATAACGATTTATTGATTTGCGCTCCGAAGTCCCGATCTGAATCACACGGTTCATGATTCGTGCTCCGAAGTCCCGATCTGAATCAAACGGTTCATGATTCGCGCTCCGAAGTCCCGATCTGAATCAAGCGATTCGTGATTCACGCTCCGAAGTCCCGATCTGAATCAAGCGATTCGTGATTCACGCTCCGAAGTCCCGATCTGAATCAAGCGATTCGTGATTCACGCTCCGAAGTCCCGATCTGAATCAAGCGATTCGTGATTCACGCTCCGAAGTCCCGATCTGAATCAAGCGATTCGTGATTCACGCTCCGAAGTCCCGATCTGAATCAAGCGATTCGTGATTCACGCTCCGAAGTCCCGATCTGAATCAAGCGATTCGTGATTCACGCTCCGAAGTCCCGATCTGAATCAAGCGATTCGTGATTCACGCTCCGAAGTCCCGATCTGAATCAAGCGATTCGTGATTCACGCTCCGAAGTCCCGATCTGAATCAAGCGATTCGTGATTCACGCTCCGAAGTCCCGATCTGAATCAAGCGATTCGTGATTCACGCTCCGAAGTCCCGATCTGAATCAAGCGATTCGTGATTCACGCTCCGAAGTCCCGATCTGAATCAAGCGATTCGTGATTCACGCTCCGAAGTCCCGATCTGAATCAAGCGATTCGTGATTCACGCTCCGAAGTCCCGATCTGAATCAAGCGATTCGTGATTCACGCTCCGAAGTCCCGATCTGAATCAAGCGATTCGTGATTCACGCTCCGAAGTCCCGATCTGAATCAAGCGATTCGTGATTCACGCTCCGAAGTCCCGATCTGAATCAAGCGATTCGTGATTCACGCTCCGAAGTCCCGATCTGAATCAAGCGATTCGTGATTCACGCTCCGAAGTCCCGATCTGAATCAAGCGATTCGTGATTCACGCTCCGAAGTCCCGATCTGAATCAAGCGATTCGTGATTCACGCTCCGAAGTCCCGATCTGAATCAAGCGATTCGTGATTCACGCTCCGAAGTCCCGATCTGAATCAAGCGATTCGTGATTCACGCTCCGAAGTCCCGATCTGAATCAAGCGATTCGTGATTCACGCTCCGAAGTCCCGATCTGAATCAAGCGATTCGTGATTCACGCTCCGAAGTCCCGATCTGAATCAAGCGATTCGTGATTCACGCTCCGAAGTCCCGATCTGAATCAAGCGATTCGTGATTCACGCTCCGAAGTCCCGATCTGAATCAAGCGATTCGTGATTCACGCTCCGAAGTCCCGATCTGAATCAAGCGATTCGTGATTCACGCTCCGAAGTCCCGATCTGAATCAAGCGATTCGTGATTCACGCTCCGAAGTCCCGATCTGAATCAAGCGATTCGTGATTCACGCTCCGAAGTCCCGATCTGAATCAAGCGATTCGTGATTCACGCTCCGAAGTCCCGATCTGAATCAAGCGATTCGTGATTCACGCTCCGAAGTCCCGATCTGAATCAAGCGATTCGTGATTCACGCTCCGAAGTCCCGATCTGAATCAAGCGATTCGTGATTCACGCTCCGAAGTCCCGATCTGAATCAAGCGATTCGTGATTCACGCTCCGAAGTCCCGATCTGAATCAAGCGATTCGTGATTCACGCTCCGAAGTCCCGATCTGAATCAAGCGATTCGTGATTCACGCTCCGAAGTCCCGATCTGAATCAAGCGATTCGTGATTCACGCTCCGAAGTCCCGATCTGAATCAAGCGATTCGTGATTCACGCTCCGAAGTCCCGATCTGAATCAAGCGATTCGTGATTCACGCTCCGAAGTCCCGATCTGAATCAAGCGATTCGTGATTCACGCTCCGAAGTCCCGATCTGAATCAAGCGATTCGTGATTCACGCTCCGAAGTCCCGATCTGAATCAAGCGATTCGTGATTCACGCTCCGAAGTCCCGATCTGAATCAAGCGATTCGTGATTCACGCTCCGAAGTCCCGATCTGAATCAAGCGATTCGTGATTCACGCTCCGAAGTCCCGATCTGAATCAAGCGATTCGTGATTCACGCTCCGAAGTCCCGATCTGAATCAAGCGATTCGTGATTCACGCTCCGAAGTCCCGATCTGAATCAAGCGATTCGTGATTCACGCTCCGAAGTCCCGATCTGAATCAAGCGATTCGTGATTCACGCTCCGAAGTCCCGATCTGAATCAAGCGATTCGTGATTCACGCTCCGAAGTCCCGATCTGAATCAAGCGATTCGTGATTCACGCTCCGAAGTCCCGATCTGAATCAAGCGATTCGTGATTCACGCTCCGAAGTCCCGATCTGAATCAAGCGATTCGTGATTCACGCTCCGAAGTCCCGATCTGAATCAAGCGATTCGTGATTCACGCTCCGAAGTCCCGATCTGAATCAAGCGATTCGTGATTCACGCTCCGAAGTCCCGATCTGAATCAAGCGATTCGTGATTCACGCTCCGAAGTCCCGATCTGAATCAAGCGATTCGTGATTCACGCTCCGAAGTCCCGATCTGAATCAAGCGATTCGTGATTCACGCTCCGAAGTCCCGATCTGAATCAAGCGATTCGTGATTCACGCTCCGAAGTCCCGATCTGAATCAAGCGATTCGTGATTCACGCTCCGAAGTCCCGATCTGAATCAAGCGATTCGTGATTCACGCTCCGAAGTCCCGATCTGAATCAAGCGATTCGTGATTCACGCTCCGAAGTCCCGATCTGAATCAAGCGATTCGTGATTCACGCTCCGAAGTCCCGATCTGAATCAAGCGATTCGTGATTCACGCTCCGAAGTCCCGATCTGAATCAAGCGATTCGTGATTCACGCTCCGAAGTCCCGATCTGAATCAAGCGATTCGTGATTCACGCTCCGAAGTCCCGATCTGAATCAAGCGATTCGTGATTCACGCTCCGAAGTCCCGATCTGAATCAAGCGATTCGTGATTCACGCTCCGAAGTCCCGATCTGAATCAAGCGATTCGTGATTCACGCTCCGAAGTCCCGATCTGAATCAAGCGATTCGTGATTCACGCTCCGAAGTCCCGATCTGAATCAAGCGATTCGTGATTCACGCTCCGAAGTCCCGATCTGAATCAAGCGATTCGTGATTCACGCTCCGAAGTCCCGATCTGAATCAAGCGATTCGTGATTCACGCTCCGAAGTCCCGATCTGAATCAAGCGATTCGTGATTCACGCTCCGAAGTCCCGATCTGAATCAAGCGATTCGTGATTCACGCTCCGAAGTCCCGATCTGAATCAAGCGATTCGTGATTCACGCTCCGAAGTCCCGATCTGAATCAAGCGATTCGTGATTCACGCTCCGAAGTCCCGATCTGAATCAAGCGATTCGTGATTCACGCTCCGAAGTCCCGATCTGAATCAAGCGATTCGTGATTCACGCTCCGAAGTCCCGATCTGAATCAAGCGATTCGTGATTCACGCTCCGAAGTCCCGATCTGAATCAAGCGATTCGTGATTCACGCTCCGAAGTCCCGATCTGAATCAAGCGATTCGTGATTCACGCTCCGAAGTCCCGATCTGAATCAAGCGATTCGTGATTCACGCTCCGAAGTCCCGATCTGAATCAAGCGATTCGTGATTCACGCTCCGAAGTCCCGATCTGAATCAAGCGATTCGTGATTCACGCTCCGAAGTCCCGATCTGAATCAAGCGATTCGTGATTCACGCTCCGAAGTCCCGATCTGAATCAAGCGATTCGTGATTCACGCTCCGAAGTCCCGATCTGAATCAAGCGATTCGTGATTCACGCTCCGAAGTCCCGATCTGAATCAAGCGATTCGTGATTCACGCTCCGAAGTCCCGATCTGAATCAAGCGATTCGTGATTCACGCTCCGAAGTCCCGATCTGAATCAAGCGATTCGTGATTCACGCTCCGAAGTCCCGATCTGAATCAAGCGATTCGTGATTCACGCTCCGAAGTCCCGATCTGAATCAAGCGATTCGTGATTCACGCTCCGAAGTCCCGATCTGAATCAAGCGATTCGTGATTCACGCTCCGAAGTCCCGATCTGAATCAAGCGATTCGTGATTCACGCTCCGAAGTCCCGATCTGAATCAAGCGATTCGTGATTCACGCTCCGAAGTCCCGATCTGAATCAAGCGATTCGTGATTCACGCTCCGAAGTCCCGATCTGAATCAAGCGATTCGTGATTCACGCTCCGAAGTCCCGATCTGAATCAAGCGATTCGTGATTCACGCTCCGAAGTCCCGATCTGAATCAAGCGATTCGTGATTCACGCTCCGAAGTCCCGATCTGAATCAAGCGATTCGTGATTCACGCTCCGAAGTCCCGATCTGAATCAAGCGATTCGTGATTCACGCTCCGAAGTCCCGATCTGAATCAAGCGATTCGTGATTCACGCTCCGAAGTCCCGATCTGAATCAAGCGATTCGTGATTCACGCTCCGAAGTCCCGATCTGAATCACACGGTTCATGATTCGTGCTCCGAATTCCCGATCTGAATCAAACGATTCCTGATTCGCGCTCCGAATTCCCGATCTGAATCAACCGATTCATGATTCGCGCTCCGAATTCCCGATCTGAATCAAACGGTTCATGATTCGTGCTCCGAAGTCCCGATCTGAATCAACCGATTCATGATTTGCGCTCTGAATTCCCGATCTGAATCAAACGATTCGTGATTTGCACTCCGAAGTCCAGATCTGAATCAAGCGATTCGTGATTCACACGCCGAAGTCCCGATCTGAATATAACGTTTTATTGATTCGCGCTCCGAAGTCCCGATCTGAATCAAACGATTCATGATTTGCGCTCTGAATTCCCGATCTGAATCAAACGATTTATGATTCGCACTTTGAAATCCCGATCTGAATCAAACGGTTCATGATTCGCGCTCTGAAGTCCCGATCTGAATCAAACGGTTCATGATTCGTGCTCCGAAGTCCCGATCTGAATCAAACGTTTTATGATTCGCACTTTGAAATCCCGATCTGAATCAAACGGTTCATGATTCGTGCTCCGAATTCCCGATCTGAATCAAGCGATTCATGATTCGCGCTCCGAATTCCCGATCTGAATCAAACGATTCGTGATTTGCACTCCGAAGTCCCGATCTGAATATAACGATTTATTGATTCGCGCTCCGAAGTTCCGATCTGAATCAAACAGTTCATTATTCGCGCTCCGAAGTCCCGATCAGAATCAAACGGTTCATGATTCGCGCTCCGAAGTCCCGATCTGAATCAAACGGTTCATCATGCACGCTACGAATTCCCGATCCGAATGAAA
>NW_015505876.1:34967-52442 GCF_001515645.1 Sinocyclocheilus grahami
GCTCCGAAGTTCCGATCCGAATTGAACGATTTATTGATTCGTGCTCCGAAGTCCCGATCTGAATCAAACGGTTCATGATTCGTACTCCGAAGTCCCGATCTGAATCAAACGGTTCATGATTCGCGCTCAGAATTCCCGAACTGAATCAAACGGTTCATGATTTGCGCTCCGAATTCCCGATCTGAATCGAACGATTTATTGATTCGCACTCCGAAGTCCCGATCTGAATCAAACGGTTCATGATTTGCGCTCCGAATTCCCGATCTGAATCGAACGATTTATTGATTCGCACTCCGAAGTCCCGATCTGAATCAAACGGTTCATGATTCACGCTCCGAAGTCCCGATCTGAACTCAGATTCGCCTTATTTGTGTGTCATGAGCTCTTTGCTTCAGAGAGAGTATTTGATGTAACAGTTTATTTGTTTTTAGCTATTTTATTCTTAGATATTTCTATTTTGTGGGAGTAAATAAAAGATTTTTGTATAACACACTATAAAAAAGTTAGAAACGGTCACATTTAGATATGTATACATATGTAATAACAATAAGAGAGTGATGCATGAGTTCACTGATCTTTATTTATTTAGATAGATAGATAGATAGATAGATAGATAGATAGATAGATAGATAGATAGATTTCGAAGCTTCACGAAGCAGTGCTTTGAAAGTGCCCAGCAGCACTACGCTAAACATAAAGTGGATAGTGTCTAGGGTGGGAGACCAGGTAAACCACCGTAGGCTGGTGGGCCAAGCTACTATCATTGCATTATTTGTAAGGATAGATAGATAGATAGATAGATAGATAGATAGATAGATAGATAGATAGATAGATAGATAGATAGATAGATAGATAGATAGATAGATAGACGCAAATGTTTCGAAGCTTCACGAAGCAGTGCTTTGAAAGTGCCCAGCAGCACTACGCTAAACATAAAGTGGATAGTGTCTAGGGTGGGAGACCAGGTAAACCACCTTAGGCTGGTGGGCCAAGCTACTATCATTGCATTATTTGTAAGTGCCGATGGTCTCAATCCAAAATCTTTTTCCAGGCAATCCATGTTTTTAACAGGTAAACCACCTGGTAACTTTATCTTGTTTTACAGTGTTCATAATCTCACACATCTGTCACTGTCGCTCGCTGTAACGGAGTTTTATTAGTTGTTGAGGGACTGAAGTGATTTACAGTCTCTGTGTTTTGTCAAGCTGACGGATGTTTAGACAGTGACTCCATCAGATCTGGACAGTGGTCCTGCACGACGGGTTTAGTCCGAAACAAGACACATCAGCATTACATTTGTTTCCTCACGAACAACTGCATGCTGATTTGCCTTTATCTGCTGTTTAAAGTGTCACCTTGTAAAAATCTGCACTCTACGAATGTCTATGAGCTTAAAAAATATACTCAATTCATTCAAACTTGAAAAGTTTGATAAAAAAAATTTGATCTAATTAAAATTAACATTTGTTTACAGTGTATTTCGTGTTTATTAGTTTTGCAGAATTAGCTCAGCAAGTTAAAATCAAACTTTTAAGTTTGTAAGTGAAAGAAAATGAACATTTGCATGAAACAAAATCTGAGACTTTCTTTTAGTTTTATAATTTACATTGTGACATTGTTTTCATAAGCACATTCATTTACACTTCAATTCTCTGTATGTGAAAAATGTGAGAAAAAAAATCATTTTTTAGTAGTATTTCATAAATTAAGATTAAATATTTAAGTAATAAAATAATTGTACATCATGGTAGTATTTGTTTTACTGAATTACATTTATGCTGTATTTAATTATTTACTCCTTCTGGTTTTGTTTCATCATTGTGTGTGTGTGTGTGTGTGTGTGTGTGTGTGTGTGTGTTTTGCAATTTTCATTATTTTTAGAACTAAAAAAGGTGCTTTTTCGCCATTACATATCAAAGATATTCAAATGCAGTGTATATGATAAATGAGACATTGTAAAGTTGTAAGTGTATGAAGATGCATGGTGTCCTGTATGAAGTGGAGTTTCAGCACAGGTTTCTATATGTCATTTGCATCATATACTCTTTCTATAAACAGCTGAATCTCCCATCATCCCCTGGGGCACATTTGAGAGAGTCTCCAGGCAGAATCCTGTTCTGAAAATCTCTATAATTACGTGTATACATGTATGTATGTATGTATGTATATATATATATGTGTGTGTGTGTACGTGTGTTTTTGTGTGTGTGTGTGTGTGTGTGTGCGTGTATGTACCTCGTATTTATCATGTTATGGGGACCAAATGTCCCCACAAGGATAGTAATACTAGTACTAGTAAAAATACTTGTAAAAATGTCCCCATGAGGAAACAAGCTTATAAATCATACAGAATGAGTTTTTTAAAAAATGCACAAAGTTTCCTGTGAGGGGTAGGTTTAGGGGTAGGGTTGGTGTAGGGCAATAGAATATAAAGTTTGTACAGTATAAAAACCATTACGCCTATGGAACGTCCCCCATAAACCATGGAAACACAACATGCGTGTGATTGTATGTGTGTGTGTGTGTGTGTGTGTGTGTGTGTTTTACTCTATACACATTTGTGGTCATTTTTTAAATAGAGATGTTTCATATAATCCACAAAAACTCAGGAGGAAAGGACATTCAGAACTGAATTTATCTAAATATGGACTATGGATGTGCGTTTTGCTATGGCTGATGTCCCAGAGGCCTGTTTACCGGGTGAGCTTTACGGCTCTCGTCCCACAAGACAGATTGCTCTGCAAAGTGACTTTTCAAGGCTTCTGCCCAGAGTTTGGAGGGACTGTTGAGAAGATGAGAACGAGAGGGAAGGGGAGGGTCAACGACGAGAGAAAGCCAGCAGGAATGAAAGTCTGTCAATCTTGAGCGAGACTCACGTCACATCAGAGCAACTTCTGGAAAGAGAGTGTCCACTTATGCTTGAGAGGCAAAGAGACACTTCAGACTGCAAGAGGAAAAACATGGACATTACAGCATTTAGAGATGCGGCTTTTCTTTGTCTGCATGAGTGATGGAGATTGTTGAGATTTCAATGAGGCTTCATTTGATTTAAAAACTACGGAAAGAAACCGATATCCACTTGGATCAGCACCGGTGAGACCCTTTTCTTTATTTCCTTATAAATATACATTGTGTTTGAGATGTATTTATAGTTGAATGTTTAACCTCAAACCATTGGATTTTAATTTTATATTTTCCATGGGAAATTACAGTCAGATCCCCCTGCTGACTGAACCATGTGGGAAATACTGAACATAACATGATGTTACACAAGACAGAAATAAATGAGCAAACTCCTTGAATGTAAAGATCAGACGGAGTTAAACGTCTAAAGTCTGAGCTGATGAAAGAGATTCTTTTACATATTTCATTAAAGCTCTCAAACGCGGACTGACGTTCAGAAAGAATCTCGGAGCAGAGAGACGTCAGCGAACAGGAGCACAAACTCTCTCACAAAACACAGAAGAATGTTCCATTTTTAGACAGCTATGGAAAGCTTCATGCAGTGCCCGCTGATGGGCCGGCTCGCTCAGGACTTCATCTGAGAAAACTCAGCGCTGTGAGATATCTGACAGCAACTAATTACAAATGGGCTTTTCACAGTTCAAATTGCAAAACTTGGCTTAATGTATACACTGTTCAAAAAAATTTTTATTATAAAGAAATTAGTTTATTCAGCAAGAAATCTCTAAATTGGAACAATAATAATAAGCAAAATATTTTATTATTTTAAATTGTAATAATATTTCTCAATATTAGTATTTTTTTAAATGTATTTCTGATCAATTAAATGCAGCCTGAGCAGAAGAGACTTCTTTCAAAAACATTGAAAAAAAATTTTGCAAATTGGATTTCATGTTGACTTTAACTGTTTAACTATATATGCAATTTCAAATAGGTAGAGAATAATTGATTTTTTTAAATATTTTTTTAAAAGGAAAGATTCTCAGAGTTTTTTTTGGGAAAAAGTGAGGTTTTTTAAGGATTAATTAAATTTTGCTTAATGTTTTCTTTCAACTGTGATAAATAATTAAATTATTTACCAATTATATGATTTTTATTTGTAAGCCGTAATATGCTTAGGTAATCAAATTTTTTTTTATTAGGTTAAAAAATATTTTATGTATTTTAATTACATTTGTTATGTTTTTTAAAGGGGTCATATGATGCTGCTAAAAAGAACATTATTTTGTGTATTTGGTGTAATGAAATGTGTTTATGCGGTTTAGAAACACATTATTTTCCACATACTGTACATTATTGTTTCTCCTCTATGCCCCGCCTTTTTTAAACGTGTTGATTTTTACAAAGCTCATCGGTCTGAAAAGCGAGGTGTGCTGTGATTGGCCAGCTATCCAGTGCGTTGTGACTGGCCGAATACCTCAAGCGTGTGACGGAAATGTTACGCCCCTTACCATATTGTGATGCCCTGTCCAGCCGGAGCGACGAGACAAAAACATTAAAACCCATTATAAACGAGACATTTGTTGCATCCAGCGGGGACAGAATTACTGATTATAATGATTTATACTGTCTTTTTATGCGTTGCATCGCATCGCGCCACGTAGACATAAAACCATGTCTGCATTTGTGATCGGAGAAACGACAAACAATTGATTTTTTTAAATATTTTTTTAAAAGGAAAGATTCTCAGAGTTTTTTTTGGGAAAAAGTGAGGTTTTTTAAGGATTAATTAAATTTTGCTTAATGTTTTCTTTCAACTGTGATAAATAATTAAATTATTTACCAATTATATGATTTTTATTTGTAAGCCGTAATATGCTTAGGTAATCAAATTTTTTTTTATTAGGTTAATTTAGTTTTTCTATTTTGGACAAATTTCAAAAAAATATTTTATGTATTTTAATTACATTTGTTATGTTTTTTAAAGGGGTCATATGATGCTGCTAAAAATAACATTATTTTGTAAAAATTTAAATTGCATCATATGACCCCTATAAATGTAGTTTCAAAGTGCAATAATATGTATTGTTTATTATTCTAACCTAATAAATTATATTTATATTTTAAATAATTTATAATTATTGTACTTAAGTGCCTAATTATTATATTAATTATAATTTTATTACTGTAATTTTGCTTATGAAAATATGATTTTGAGTAGTGTGTATTTGTATATATGTGTGTATGTTTATGTTTATATTTATATCATAAATACATTTTGTAAATTATTATGTATTTCTTTATAATTATTATATTAATTATAATTTTATTACTGTAATTTTGCTTATGAAAATATGATTTTGAGTAGTGTGTATTTGTATATATGTGTGTATGTTTATGTTTATATTTATATCATAAATACATTTTGTAAATTATTATGTATTTCTTTATAATTATTATATTAATTATAATTTTATTACTGTAATTTTGCTTATGAAAATATGATTTTGAGTAGTGTGTATTTGTATATATGTGTGTATGTTTATGTTTATATTTATATCATAAATACATTTTGTAAATTATTATGTATTTCTTTATAATTATTATATTAATTATTTTATTATAAATCTATTTTCTATGTTCTAGCCATGGAGACCTTCCTCGATGGATATTCAAACATCACATCTGAGTCTCCCGTCAACACCAGCCTCCACCTGCTGGGGGTGCCATACCTGAAGAGGCTGGCACACCTGGACGAGTCCCTGTACCAGGAGTTCTACGTGCTGTGGATCACGCTGATGGTGATGAACACGCTCATGTTTGTAGTCGGCGTGGTCCTGAACAGCCTGGCCCTGTACGTGTTCTGCCAGCGCAGCCGCTCTCGGACCACGCCGGCCATTTACACCATAAACTTAGCGGTGGCCGACCTGCTGGTGGCGCTGTCGCTTCCGGCCCGCATCGCCCTCTACCACAGCGGCGGTGACTGCGTGGCTTGTTTCTACATGCACACGTTCAGCTACTTCGTCAACATGTACTGCAGCATTTTGTTTCTCACGAGCATCTGCGTGGATCGCTATATGGCGGTGGTGCGTTCGGCGGGAAGTCGTTGGCGGAGCCCCACGGTTGCAAAAAGCGTGAGCGTTTGCGTCTGGCTGTTCGCCGTCGTAGTCACGTACTCCCTTCAGACATCTGCGCTGGAGTTTAACAGAGCGTCTTGCTGTCGTGCCGCTGTGCTTTTCACCCTCACCGTACTGGAGTTCGTCCTGCCGCTGCTAGTAATCGCAACATTTACGATCCGCGTCGCCTGTGCGCTCACGGACGGTCGGCTCATGCCGCAGAGCTTGGGTCGGCGTGCACGTGCCGTCCGGCTACTCGTCGCTGTGCTGCTGGTGTTCACCGTGTGCTTCACGCCGTATCACGTGCGCGAGGCCGTGGTGTATTTCCAGCTAGGGGGCAGCAGAGAGCAGCATGTGGTGGCGTATCACGTGACCATCACGCTCAGCAGTCTAAACAGCTGCCTGGATCCTGTGGTTTATTGCTTTGTGCCTGATAGTTTCCGCTCTGCATTGCGGAGAGAACAGATAAAGAGATTCAGAGAGTTTTCGATGGCCATCAAGGGAAACAGGGGCAGCAAAGCTGCAGGAACCCCGAGCGCCATCGCGTACAGCGTCGCAACGCTCACGCTCACACCCTACATACTGCCAGCCAGAGACATTCCCACCTGAAATAAAACATTCACAGCCATGGAAATCTTTAGCAATCAGAAATGAGTTTCATCCTTTAAAGTGCCCCTATTATGCCATTTTTAAGGTTCCCAATATTGTTGGGGAGTCTCCTACAAAAGGTCAAAAAACGCTTTTGTTTTCTTAAAATATGCATGTAATATCACATCCTTTTCCAAAGATTCTCAAACGATTCAGTCTCTCTTTCTGTGAGCCTTCTCTGCTCTGATTGGTCAGATGGTCCAGTCTGTACGTCTACCACATACAGCACGTGTCGGAAACGATACGCTCTCATTGCCATAGTTCCGTATTTTGAATGCTCGATAGAAAATATAAACCTCTATTATTTATCATACTTACAGATTGTGATTCAGTGGAGCCAGCTGGTCCAAATAAACTGGGTACTGATTCATCTTTCAAGAGCAAACGCTTGTGAACTCACCGAGATTAGAGAAGCAGTCGTCAGTAAAATTACGGGAACGCAAAAAAAAATTGGGGATGTACTTCTGTGGTACAGTGGAAAAATTCATTTTAACCACTGATTATTTGCAGCCTCATCTTTCGGAAGTGAAAAACAAATTTACTTTCACGGTGTAGGAAACCGCGTCTTCTCGACCTGAGCAAGCTACAGTGTTTGAGGGCGGGTCAAGTTGTTTGCGTACGTAGAACATAGGTCGTCATTATGCAAATGTGTTACCCTGTGACGTGTACCTGTCACGGAAGTGGGATTCGAATTACTGACGACTCGTTTAGGCTGTTCAGAGTCGATTCTTTCTTTTGGGAAACTTTAATTCTGTCAGGACCACTATCGTCAAAATGATAGGTACTTAGCATAAAGTTTGGTTTGGCGGTATGGTTCTGCTCTAGGCAAAAACCTCCCTGCCCATCCATGCAGCCTGTCATGAATGAGCAGGGAGAGCAGCAATAATAACCCCCCTAGGGTTAACAGAACAGAACAAGGCAGATATCATTAATGTACTTAATGATATTTAAGTGTAACACTTTATTCAAGATAAAGGAGTCTGATTAGCAAGGAATATCAGAAAGCCAAGTCCTGACTGTGGCGAAAGGAGGAGCTGGGGATGGAGGAGGGTAATTTGCTCCGCAGCAAGCTGAAAAGCTGCTGAATAATACTGAATAGAGCTTATATATGAATGCCGCGATAGGTGTCGTATTCCTATAGGTAGATGTGATCAGCTGATGCAAGCTTGACTCACGTGACCTGCCAGAACTAACGCTAACGCTTAATTTATTGTGCACTTTCGTCTTTACAACTTTGCAGATTGTTTACATTCACATACAGCTACATTACAGACTGCATGAAACGCAATATTTGAAATGGCATATTAGGGGCACTTTAAGAAAGAAAAATCACATTCCTTAAAATAAAGGTTCTTTATGGGTATTTATGGTTCACTGAGAGCAAATGGAGACTCTAGATCAATGTTTCTCAACCAGGGACTGGACCCACTAAAAGGTCTCAAGATGATTTAAAATAAGACACAACAAGCTATATTTTTATTATTTTAATTAGTTCCCTCAACAACTGGTATTTTATTTAAAAATCAGCATTCGATCTTGGAAAACCTCCATATATTTTAAAAAATTTTAAGTTTTAAAAGTGATTTTTTTAAAAGTATTTATTTATTCATTCATTTATTCATTTTTAAGAGCTGGAAAAGTGATGGCAATTTTTATAATAGAAATGTTACTACTTATGTCAATAAAAATTGCTACTTGAGTAAAAAAAACAAGTAAAAATAAAATCAAGTGTAAACATTCAGTTATTGAAACTTCTGGAATTACTGAATTTAATTATTTTAATTAAATTCATAAATGATCATAATTATTTGATTTACATAAAATAGTTTATGTAAATAAATATATATATATTTTTAATGGTTTATGTAAAAAATAAACATTTAAAAAATATATATAAAATAAAATTTATTTTATATAAATAAAAAAAATTCAAAAAAATAAATAAATATTTCTGCAAAAGTACCAGTCAGAAATATCTTGAGGAGCCTTCAAATATGATCTTTGACAAAGGCGGGCCGTGGAGTCAAAGAGGTTGAGAAACACTGCTCTAAAGTGTCCAAAGAGATTTCAAATATTTCTCATCAAATTTTTCCAAATTCGAACTATACCTTTGTATTGTCACTTTGTCAACTATGACTCATTTGTCTCTATTTTAGGATAAATACAGTATTAACTGAGAACACTTCTGAGTATGGAAGAGAAACTTTGGAGCACTAAAATTATGCTCTGACATTTTTCCTGAATAAAATGTATGTCATCAGACAGAAATGCATATATGGGGAAGTGACGTGGTCCGAGCCGCTGGTCTACATACCGTTTTAATGGCAGTTGTTTTTGTTATATGGACTCCCATACCGTACACGGAGCTCTCATACAGGCGGTTTATTTTGCTCCACTTGTGATTTAATGGAGGTGTTGGCTCATGTGTTTATGTGTGAAGACCACACTGAGTCCATGACACACTTACAGAGACCTGCACGAGCTGGAAACCACTTTTACACATAAACATCTTTACAACTGAAGATAAACCTCTTTTTATGATCTGTTTAAACCACTTGTGGATTTCTGTCAAAACAAATGGGTCCGATGTCTGTCCAGAAACTGTTTATACTCCTAATTTAATTATTATATATATATATATATATATATATATATATATATAGGCCTATATGATTGTGGTAATTATTGAATTGTTGAATATATCGAATTGTTTTTTTTTTCTTTCAGGAGAATACACCGTTTTAGACATAAACAAAATAATTATAATTACAATTTTATATATATATATACATACAATGCAATATATATCCTGTTTTTATATATGTATATCTGTTTAATTTCTATAATTCCATTATGTCTTAATGTCATATTATTGATGACTACTATTCTAAATTGTGGAAAATATTGTAAATAAAATAATAATACAAAAATATTCAATATAAAGAATGTAAACATTTTTATTAATATGTTCAAATGATATAAATTGAGAAATGATGTTTACAATATTTAACACTTTTTACATGTATCATCAGAATTTTTCCAACAATTTATTAATTTAAGAATATTTTATAAAAATATATATATTTTGTAGTTTTAATGAATATTTGTCTTCAGTTCTTAAAAGTGGACATCTGTTGACTGTGAGACACTAAATTTACCACAAGAGGGCCACATTTCCTTCAAAATGTAAATAATGTAAAACTGATTTGTGGATCAAGGCTATAAAGATGTTGCTTTAAAATAATGTACATACTGTCCTGATGTCAAATAATGTCGAAAATAAACACAATAATAAGCATACTAGTTATCTGTCACCTGTTTAATGTGTTGTTTTTAAAGTCTACTTTTTATTTGTGGTTTGTTTTTAAAGTTAAACCCATTAACATACAGTGTTGGGAAGGTTACTTTGGAAATGTCAATCTGAGTCACCCTATTTAGAATTTAATAACTGTTTCAATTAATGTAACGGATTACATTTTTGAATCCTTTTCTAAATGTCTAACGAATGTTTTCAGCTGTTCATCAGTTGATCAACTCTCAGACAGGTTGTAGCCTGAAGCTTTCAGCAGAATGTGGATTGAGGTTTGGCAGACAAAGAGAACCAATCAAAAGCATCAGAATAGCATTGCTTTACTAAACGGCCTTTAAATGGCAGGAGGTGTGCACATCAAAAACAGGCAGAGCAACAAATTACAACATATCCTAGCTTTTTACAGAAAATATTTAGATGTGTCACAAATTCGGTCCATGGACTTCTGTTCATTCACCACCAGAGGTCACCCTTTCCATTACATTGACTCTCGCACAACACAAACTGTTGCATAGCACCCCAGACTACATATCCCATCATTCATTGCACGGTTTGCACACTGCACTGATTGCACTCATTGCACACAGCTGTTTCTTATCACCTCACTCACTATATAACTCCTTTGTAATTGTTAACATTTCCATAAGTAACTGTAATTACACATTTTTCTCAGTAACTGTAACAGATTACAGTTACAGGATACACTTTATTTTAAGTTTTATTATAATAAATTTAATTTTACTATTGTAATAACAATTAATTATGCATAATTACAAGCAAGTAACCCTAAGCCAGACCCTAACCCTAACCATATAGTAAGTACATGTAGTTAATTAATATTATTCAGTACTTAAATGTATAATTACACTGTAACAAGGACACCTTAAAATAAAGTGTAACACAGTTACATTTATTTTGTAATTAAATTACGTAACACCGTTACATGTAACTAGTTACTCCCCAACAGTGTTCAGATATAAGTTTCTAAAGTGTTTTGTACCTCATAACAAACTTACTGAACAGTCATATATATATACAGTATATATATATGAGATCATGTTGAAGTCATCTATTAATTGAATACACACAGTAAACAGATGGAAAAAAACTTTCATACTTTAGATTTTAGTTTTCAAACATGGTTTACAACTTAGAGATATTGGTAACAATTTACAATAATCGTCCATTTGTTAAAACTACATTAGTTGGCATGAACTAACAATTAAAAACACTCCTAAATAATTTATTAATCTTAGTCTATGTTAATTTTAACATTTACTAATACGTCATTAAATCAAAAGTTGTCTAATAATATTATTTAGTTGACCTTTAAGTAAATTTTTTAAGTAAATTTTTATTTAAAACTATTTATTATTTCATTTATAGTTTTATTACTGATTAAAAATGTATTTTTTATTAAAGGGGTCATATGATGCTGCTAAAAAGAACATTATTTTGTGTATTTGGTGTAATGAAATGTGTTTATGCGGTTTAAGGTTAAAAAAACACATTATTTTCCACATACTGTACATTATTGTTTCTCCTCTATGCCCCGCCTTTCTGAAACGCGTCGATTTTTACAAAGCTCATCGTTCTGAAAAGCGAGGTGTGCTCTGATTGGCCAGCTGAAAAGCGAGGTGTGCTGTGATTGGCCAAATACCTCAAGCGTGTGACGAAATGTTACTACCCTTACCATATTGTGATGCCGTGTCCTGGAGCGAAGAGACAAAAAAATATTAAAAATATACTAAATATACTAAACATTAAAAATATACAATACTACAAGGAGAATCAAAGTTACGCCTTCTTTCTTTGCGTGAACATTTGGGCGGCGTTATGCAAATCTTCCCACATCATGACTAAGACATGACAAAAGGAGGCGGGCGTGGACGAGTATCTCTTTGGATTTGAGACTTTAGTCTTTCTGTCACAGTCTTCAGCGGGTGTGCCCAGGAGGGCCACCAGATGACTGTGTTCTGGGAGCACATGTCTTGTGTTGTGTTTGTCTGTTGCCATGTGCTCTCTCCTGTCGATTGTCTTGCCCCTCCCATCTTGTTACCTCGTTATTGTTTAAGTTGCTCCACCTGTGTCTCCCTCGTTAGCCTCCTCGTTTGGTTCCTATTTATTCTCCTGGTGTCTGTCATCCTGTGCTGATCCGTCATTTCTCATTGTGTGTGTTTCGTGTCTGCATGTGGTGCAGCTTTAGGCCTGCCTGTCTGTTTTTCCCCATCGGGGTGGTTTGAGTTTGTTTTTGTTTCATTTTTATTAAAATAAATAACCATTTCTCCTGCAATTGAGTCCTCGCTTCATCTCCCCGCACTGTGACACTTTCCAACTTTAGGGATCTTATCTATGCACGAAAAAGAGAAAGGAAAACTTGAAATCGCATCATATGACCCCTTTAATACATTTATTATTTAATGGGCCTGAGCTAACATGAATTAACAATGAACAGTTTATTTTTCACTATCGTTAATAAAGATGGATGAATAATGTAACAGATATATTGCTCACTGTTAAAGTTCTATGTAACGCTAACTAACGGGACCTCATTGTAAACCATTACCAAAATGTTTAATATTTTATGCATAAAGAAGATGAATCTTCCTTGCAGGTTGAAGGATTTCAGACACTTTACACCCAGAAACTCTTTTGTGTGTCACAGCAGGTGAGTCATTTAAAGTGTAAAGTACTAGTAGTACTGATATTTCTAGTACTGGTTAAACTGGTTTCACACTCTGTGACCTCTAACACAATTGTTTTCACATGCAACCTACCCATTCCACCCTTAACCTGACCCGTATCCCACCTCAACAGCAGCAAAAGTGTTTTGCAATTCAGCCTGAACACAAGAGGTACACTGTACCTATCAATTCATTATTTTATTATTAAACACCTAATATAAAATGGGACCAAAGTTGTTATTATATATGTAAAAAAACACTAAAGATTCATGCAAAAACAGAAAAGCTCTATCGTACCTTGTCGGAGACTAAAAACTACAAACTACTATTCCCTTCTGTTTTTATTGTCTTATTTCTATTGTGTTCCACACACACAGTCATGATTACTTGTAGTGATGATCTCCATACTGAGGTGCAAATAATTATGAATAAGTATAATAGTATGTTACATTAATTGAACTGTAAGTACTATTTATTTACTTCTGCCTTTTTGTTGTCTTTTTCTCAAACCCTTGTGAGGGTAAAATGGGTTTCTCACTCTACTGTACTTTTCAGTCTAGAAATTGAGATTCAAAAGACGAACAAGGCAAGCAAAATCGAACTTTGACCGATTTTATGACCGTGAAACTCAACTAGATGATGAAACAGTGAATTTTCCTTGGATGATTCAGAAGACAAGTCAAAATTGAGTAAACGTAAATTTCATAAGCTCTCATGAATTTCATATTTTAGTCTTCAACAAGCAACAATAAAGTTTTTTTTATACATATATATATCTGGCACTAGTGTTTTTCAAAGTGTTGATATTTGGCAAACTGCATGGAAACCAATGAGGGTCAATATGATGCCAATTTTGTACAGCCTACCAAAACACATCTATTTGTTGAAATTTTGCATGCACACTCATGACCCTAAACTAGAAAAAGTCACCAAATGTCAAAAAGAAATAAATAATTTTTTGTATCAGTATTTTGAGCATTATAAAAAATCAAGTATGAGTCAAATTGACCCCAACACAAAGGGAGGGTTAAGCATATCTGCATCGTGTAAAGTTGAATTGCTTGTAAAACAAACTTTATCAAGTTTTATGAGCAAAATTTAAAAAAAAAAAATTTGCAAACAACTGAATAAACTGTGTTACATAAACATTTAAGTATTCAAAAACCACCCTACAAACCTGTTTGTTTATGTTATTTCTGAAGGTTTTCCTTCCTTTATTTTGATCGTTCGTGGTGTGTTTTGTTCTCCTGAGCTCATTTTGAGCCTTTTCAATAAGGTTACAACAATGCCACAGGCAGATTTACTCTACATTTAGCAAAGACTTGTTTTTTTCTTGGGACTAAATCAGAAGGGCTCTTATCCCAGTTAAAGCAGAACATGTGGACAGAATTGTCTTAAAAGAGTTTCAAGAGAGCGATCAACCACTAATTAAAAAGTCAATAAGATCAATTTTCTGAAGTTTTAGGCAAACGTAGAGTAGAAAACCAATACTTTCACTGTGTCCAAAAAGTTCAGGAGAGTCCTTCTTCCAAAACCTTGGTACACTTTTTAATCTTTATTCACCGAAAATCTTCCCTTTTGCAGCTGCTCTCAAATCTCATTCACACACATTCAAGTATGGCACACATTCAATTTGGTTTGATGTCGATAACAGTTGGTTACAAGACACACGAGGACCAAACTGGTGCAATTTTGGTTAAATTCCTGAAATACAGTAAGATCTGTGTTTAACACAATCTCAAGAAATGTCCATGTTGCATTCTACAACATAAAATACATCAGTTTTTAAAGCTTTTGCTTGTCGGTAGTTTCTGGAAAAAAGAGAAGGATAATCATGTTTCCACTTCATGACAGCATTAGGGAAAACACTTTTTTTCTTTGGTTAAGATCTTTCTAATATAAAAGTTATTACATTTTTATCCCTGAGTGAAAGGCCACCAACAGTAAGATCAGGAAGAGAACCAATTACAGGTTTATCTTTTCATTTTTTATGGTTTCATTTTTGATAATGTGAAGTAGTTTTGGGGAAATGCAACCAGTGAGTTTTAGGGTACGATGTACTAAAAACATTTTTTCGTTGCATTTCTGAAAGGTTTCGCCTATGGAATACAACATTGTCAAAACGATAACCGTTCACCCATATCTGCGAAAATGACTGAAATCACCGTATTATGCATGCCAGGCCAGTAGTTGGCGATGCCACTTTTGCTGTGTCTGAAATGAAATACTTCCCTACTAGTAGGAGAGGATTTATGAACGGCAGTGAAGCATGCAACTGACACTGGTAGGTCACATGACAGTGACAATGTGGCAGATGTAGCATGTCTGAATTTCATTCGTACTACCCATATACAGTACATAGCCTACTATATAGAACTTACTTTTTTAACAAATTTTAAGTAAATTCAATTTCAAATGTAGTATGCTATTTCGGACGCACTGTAATGTATGTAAAGAACCACTACGCACCTGCACACATACCTATAGACTTAACACAAATTTGCTTTTTTGTAGTTTGTAGACGACAATGATATAATTTTCAAAAACTTGCACTTTGCGTTTTAATGCTGCCAAAATGGCTCTGTTGTGTAAATTAATGGCCAAAACGTTTTTAGTTGAAAACAGTTTTGTATAAGTGCCCCCTTAAATATTTTTGAAAATACATTTATGGCAACAATATCAACAAATGTTTAGACAACACCGTTAAAAATAGAAAACTTTTTATGGCATTTTGACATTCATTTACATGACAACGCCGTTTGGGGGGCCTGAAAATGCAAACTTTTGAAAACAGGTTTGAAAAATGAAAAACACGTATTTGTGAAAACGCTGATGTCATGCGTATTACGTTTTTGCTAGTGTTTCTTTACAAAGCAGCATCGCCAACTACTGGCCTGCCATGCCACAGATATGTATAGGTAGATGCCTCATTTGACAGCTCCAAGCACGTAGACGTGTCCGCCAATCTTGCAACGGTCAACTTGACATCATTCACCATAATAATGAATGAATATTGCCGATATTTAAATTCCCGAAGAAACGGGATAACCTTTCACAGGTGAGAATGCGAGAGAGGGGTGGAACCATAGGTATGTAAGGACTGCGGCATCTTTGAATATTCATTAACTATTACGGTGAATGAAGTCAAGTTGACCCTTCCAATATGGCAGACGGCTTACGTATAGCGGCCCATAGAAACAGTCGCTAATGAGGTATCAACCATAGACTGTATAAAAACATGGATGTAGTGTCCGTGACGTCACCCATAGGTTTCTGAAGAGCTTTTTTGAAGCCCAAAGTGGGCGGAGCCGGCCGTCGCCATCTTGGCAGCACGTCACTCCCGGATAATCGAAAATGGGCAAATAGGCAGGACATGGGTGGAGCTGGTTGCTGAATACAATAGCCTAAATGAACGGCGAAAACGAATAAAAGTTTAATTTTTTTAACGATGTCATGTAACCGCCCCTTAAATATTTTTGAAGATATTTATGCCAAGAATATGAACAAATTCAGTGTAATTTTACGCCCTTACGTTAAAAGTAAGCTGGACAAGTATGGGATTACATCTCTGCCACAATTCTGCGCGCGAAAGATCATATTTTGAGCGCTCAAAAGTGCGTTTTGCACATGCACGAACTGAGTTTTGTGGAGAAAATGTTTGTCTCGCAAAGAAGAAAGTATTTCGAGCGCACGAAAATCAATTTTGCATTTAAAATAAGTTTTTGGATGTGTGCAGACCTTCTCTTTTGTGAGTGCAACGTTTCACTAGCTTACTCACCTGATGCCCGCCCTCTCTAAATGCCCATGGCTAGCGGGCCGCGATCCCAGCGAGCGGAGCGGAACACGCCGGCCTGTTTGTGTCGCGCTGCTGGATGACCCGCCTTCCTCCAGACATCCATCAGCGCCGAAAGACCGAAGCCTGCACAACATCTCCCCCGAGTCTCTATTACAACAGCTTGATTTAGTCCTCACACTCGGACAATAAAAACAACAAATGGCCCTCAGGACCAATATAAGAAATAATGGTCTGAACTTCTTGGATGAATTAATAAACACAGCTGGGTTTAACTGAGCAGGTGATTAGGGTAAAATCGAGAGATGACTCAACTAAACGAGACGAGATCAATTTAAAGTTAAACAGATGTCTTCCAGAAAGCAATGAGCATATATTGAGCAAATATAAACGTTTGCTTAAATTCTTGTTTGTTTGTTTTTAATCTTTATTTAGTTTTCAAATAAGGCAAACATTTAAACACACGTGAGGCCCAATTTTGAATGTCTATTATTAAAAAAAAACCTATTAAAATTGTATTTTAAATTTAATTTAGTAACTTATAAACTTGTGTAATGTCTCCTTGATGATTGCAATTAATATATAGATATAGATATATACGCTGGTCAAAACAACCCAATAGCTGGGTCAAAACAACCCAATAGCTGGGTTTGTCCCTTTTTAACCCAGCGCTGGGTCATATTTAACCCAGCATTTTTTAGAGTGTGTGTTTGATTGACAGCTGATGGTGTGGCACACACAGGTCATGCCCACAGGCCCGTCAGAAGAAATTAGGACAGAGTTTTATTGAACGCGATATATTGATCATAGTTATTAAGTATTCTGCACTGTATGAGATGTGTAGTGAGTAAATATAAATACAAATAAATTATTATTACATTTTGTGTATTTTATATTATGTATTTATTTTTAGTCACCTTATGTGCTTGTCAAATTTTTTATATTTTTTTATATTACTGTTTAGGTTAGGTTTTTATACGTTTTATTATATATATATATATATATATATATACAGTGGGT
>NW_015505876.1:52616-62616 GCF_001515645.1 Sinocyclocheilus grahami
TATATATATATATATATATATATATATATATATTTTTTTTTTTATATATTTTTATCATTTGTAATCAATTTTCATATATGTATTCAAATATATTTCACATATTTAAAATAATGTTTCTATTTAGTTATGATTTTTGCATATTTTCAGTTTTCACTTTAACTTTAATTTCATTTTTTTATTTTATGTGCTTTTGTCATTTTTATTAATTGTATTTTTTTATATTACTGCATACTTTGAATTTGAGTTCAGTTTTAGCTTTTATTTCCAATTAGTAATTTTAGTGCTTTATCTTAAACTTTTGTCAGTTAGTTGCCAAGGCGATATTTAAGGTTTTCATACATAATTACACATTCATACTTGGTTGTCTCTGTCTATGGCACTTCAGCAGCAGTCAGGTGGCGGCTGACGTCGTTACCTTTAAATTCTAAACCCCGCCCACATATGCAAATGAAGCTCCATATCAGTCGACGGAAGCGGCTCGCGTCTGTCAGACAGATCTCGCCTTTAAAGGCGCATTAAAACAGCGGCTGAAGTGCAGAACCCGAGCAGAGCAGAGCAGCACAACACCACCACCACCACAAACAACAACATCTCTGACAGAGAGAAATAAACACAGAAACGCGCACGTCAGGGTGAGTGTGTTTACAATGTTGCGTTTGCGCGGCGTCGGCTTCTTTGATCGAATGATTGATGTTCTGGGGGTTCTGTGCGTGTCATCATTTACGAACGCTTCTGCAGCTCTGTTTGATCTTAGCAGCTGATTGGTCACGTAATCACTGCAGTATTTTGATTTATAAACGCTTCATAAATGTTCACGGATGCATTAGTTTCTATCAGCAGCTACAGGCTACATTGAGGGTTTGAATAAATGCTGCATGTCTCTCCTCGCTATTAAATGTTGGTGGTTGGTTCACCACTGGTGCAGATGATGTTGACCGTTGCTGGTGTGTGTGAGATCCATAAGTTGTTTATAATATATCATGTGCGGATGAGTGTAGTTTTGTGAGGTTTCCCCAGGTCAGTGTTGAGTATGTGATGTGTACATGTGAACCTGCTGGTGGGCAGAGAGCTTATGGATTTCTGTTACACAACTGTGAGCTTCTTGGTGTCCAGTTCACTTTCACTGGGGGTCATGTGCACAAATCTCACCATGAGCTTCAAAAACTCTCTCTTTAGCCCTGAATTTCAGGAGAGAGATAATTGCTGTCCTTACTAACATATTAAAATGCCAAAAGCACCACAATATTACCGTGTCTTCTTACCATGTTTTTGAACATTACTCGATCTGTCCATCTGTATCCTTCAACAAACAATCATTAGACCTATATTCATAGCATCACAAAAATAATAATTCTGCTGTTCAAACCATTTATTATGATCTTAATTCTGAGAAACACAATGAGATGTTAGAACGCATGTCTGAGCTTCTGTTTTCCATGTAACAAAATTAGATTTATACTACCATGTATGCTTCAAAACAGACCAAAAACACAATAAAAGTGAAATATAATGGCAAGCTATTCCTTTAAAGAGGTTGTTGCCTTTACATATGGTTGTTTGAATATGCAAACGCAATATAAAAGCCAGTGTACAGTTGGGTGACGAGGCTTTTTTTTTTTTTTTTTTTGGTGAGTTTTATGTCAGCTTGTATGCCAAGCACAATTTTCACTCCTCTCACTGAGAATGCATTGAAGCGGCATGTACACTGACCCTCGATAGTGTGCGATGCAAAGCAGGTGTGTGTGTGTCTGGTTTACTGCTGACTGCTGGACTGGTTGTTGTGCTTTACTAACCCGTGTATGGACGCTCTCCGCAGGTTCTCAGCCAGCTGTGCGACCAGACAGAAGAAACAGCGCTGCTCTCGTATGCAGTCCGACTAGATATTTATGAAGCTTTCAAGGCCTTTTGGTGAGTCACACTGGTTTTGCGCTGCTCTTGTTCTCTCTGCTGGACTGCGTTCAAACTGATATGTTATCCAAGTATAGTACATAAAAAAAAAAGTGTGTTTCTATTTTTTTCTCATTTAGTAGTGCTTCTATATGCCACATTTATTTATTTGCTTATTTTTACTATTGTTGTTTGATTTTTTTTTCTATTTAAATATAATAATCATATTAAATAATCAAATGATATATATATTATTGTAGGTAGAAATGTTACCTACAATAGTATATTAGCAATACTAAACATTTAATGAATATTAAAATATAATAAATGTTATTAATAATATATTTTTATTTTCTGATATTATGTATCAGAATATTTTTTATATATATTTTAAATATTTTTGGTCAAAGCAGCTGAATTGTGGACCGATTTGACCTGTGACATCTCTATCCGTGTTGTGTAATCTGATCTGGTCGTGTCAGTCACATGATCAGTGTGAAATTTACAGTGCAGCAGTTTGTCAAGATGCAACGTTTCAATGTAGTTCAACTGCAAGCTGCCTTTTAAAGAAGTAGTTGGCTAGACTACAAGATTGATGTGCTTTAATTTTTTTTAAAACATACCTGTGTTTATCTGGTAAAACCCATCTGCTTTCATCGGGTGGCAGGGTTAAACTTCTGAATGGCTTTTGTGATCCGTGTGGGATATGCAGTGTAATTGGACTGGCCGCGGTGCTGGATTCTCCCAGTGTGCCTCAGGCTAGAGACCTGTTTTCCCACGGGACCCGATGCAACAGAGTGCGGCGCGGGACAAGACTTGATGGCCGAGTGCGGGCAGATAGACCCTTGTGTGTGTGTGTGTGTGTGTGTGGGATGCGGTAGAATAAAATGATTTGCGGGACTCCCGTGCGCCCAAATCCTCTCATTATAACACAAGAAGTATAGATATTATAAAAGATTCATTGTGCGTATATTCATTGTGTTATAGCAGAGCTTTGTGAGCTCGCGATGACCTGAGATGTCAGCTTTTTAGTGATTTATAAAGGGAGTGCTGGTTTTCTGGTGTGGTAATATTATTTATTAATAGGGAAGGGGGGCCCAAAAATGTATTTTGCCTATATCACGATAAGAAGTAAATCCAGCCCTGCCCATACAGGGCTAGTTTTTGCTTTGAAAACTTTAATTATATTGGCATTCAGATGATAAAGCACACCAGTCGACTCCTTTTCAAGCCAAATTATCCCTTATATTCATTACGTCACGGATGATGTACTTAAGTGTGTAACCGTTAATGACCCGTTTCCCCAAAGCGTTTACCACTGGTCATAAAAACAGACATTTTAGCGGAATCAACTCGAATGGTATGCTTATATTTGTTCATCATAAGTTGGGATACAAGCAAGCTTTGTAACATCAAACGAACTTACACAAATCCGCTTTAAGCAAGAAGACACGGGAGGTCGTGTTATATTGCGAGTATAAGTTTATTAAAATCTTATTTTATGAATGACTGTTTGTGTTTTAGCACCATGCGAACACCGTGTTGATCAGTCAGCATCCAGGATGTTTTAATGCATAATTTTTTTTAAATGATCGTTACTTCTGTCTTCGTGAGAATTTCTCGAGGCCGTTTGGTGTTCTAAGTGGAGCAGATGAATGCAGTGTGTTATTCCTTTGATAGCAGCGACTGTTGCATAAGATCTTTTTTTAGTAAAAGCCTCTCAACACTGAGGAGTTTCATTCCAGGACGGACGATGTAAAGCTCTGCTCTTTCACTTCTATTTGAAGTGCTCTTCAGTAAGGCAAATTAAAGTCACACACAATGCCATTTGCTTTCCATCACGTTATTTCTTTTTGATTACAATTAATTTCACAATGATTTATATTTAAATCATTCACCTCAAGACACAGAGGTGCTAAATGTATGGCACAAGTAGTTGCACAACTACTAGGATCACTAGGATGTTCTGAGGGTTTTTTAGAATGTTGTTGTTTGTCTCTAGGGTGTTCTGGATGGTCGCTAGGGTGTTCTGAGGGGGGTTTAGAATGTTGTTGTTTGTCTCTAAGGTGTTCTGGATGGTCGCTAGGGTGTTCTGAGGGGGGGTTTAGATTGTTGTTGTTTTTCGTTAGGGAGTTCTGGATGGTTGCTAGGGTGTTCTGAGGGGGTTTTAGAATGTTGTTGTTTATCGCTAGGGAGTTCTGGATGGTTGCTAGGGTGTTCTGAGGGGGTTTTAGAATGTTGTTGTTTATCGCTAGGGAGTTCTGGATGGTTGCTAGGGTGTTCTGAGGGGGTTTTAGAATGTTGTTGTTTATCGCTAGGGAGTTCTGGATGGTTGCTAGGGTGTTCTGAGGGGGTTTTAGAATGTTGTTGTTTGTCTCTAGGCTGTTCTGGATGGTCACTAGGGTGTTCTGAGGGGTTTTTAGAATGTTGTTGTTTATCGCTAGGGTGTTCCGGATGGTCGCTAGGGTGTTCTGGGGGGGTTTTAGAATGTTGTTGTTTGTCTCTAGGGTGTTCTGGATGGTCGCTAGGGTGTTCTGAGGGGGGTTTAGAATGTTGTTGTTTGTCTCTAAGGTGTTCTGGATGGTCGCTAGGGTGTTCTGAGGGGGTTTTAGAATGTTGTTGTTTATCGCTAGGGAGTTCTGGATGGTTGCTAGGGTGTTCTGAGGGGGTTTTAGAATGTTGTTGTTTGTCTCTAGGCTGTTCTGGATGGTCACTAGGGTGTTCTGAGGGGTTTTTAGAATGTTGTTGTTTATCGCTAGGGTGTTCCGGATGGTCGCTAGGGTGTTCTGGGGGGGTTTTAGAATGTTGTTGTTTGTCTCTAGGGTGTTCTGGATGGTCGCTAGGGTGTTCTGAGGGGGTTTTAGAACGTTGTTGTTTGTCGCTAGGGTGTTCTGGATGGTCGCTAGGGTGTTCTGAGCGGTTTTTAGAATGTTGTTGTTTGTCGCCAGGGTGTTCTGGATGGTCGCTAGGGTGTTCTGAGCGGTTTTTAGAATGTTGTTGTTTGTCGCCAGGGTGTTCTGGATGGTCGCTAGGTTTTTCTGAGGGCTTTTTAGAATGTTGTTGTTGTTTGTCGCTAGGGTGTTCTGGGTTGTTGTTAGGGTGTTCTGAGGGGTTTTTAGGATGTTCTGGCTGGTTGCTAGCGTGTTCACTGAAGTCTGTGATATTTTGGTCTCCAGATATGACTCGGGTCCCCCTTCGTTGCATGTCTGTGGGTGTTTTAGGCCTTGCCCTATTATTATGTCTTTGTGTTTCTCTCTGTGAGCTAGTCATAAGGTGCAAATGGAGAAGACACTCTCACAGATGTCACAGAATCGCATGTTGAGCGAGATTCCCCAGAGACCACAGGAACGATCATCCTTCAGCTCTGTGGATGCTCAAGTGTTTCAATCTCCTTCGTTTGTCCTTCACCTCCTCCTCTTCAGCTCAGGCCAGAGATAACCAGCTTAAACATCACATGGAGACACAGAGATTAACAAAAAGCATATCAAAAAACACAAAATTAATACCTGTGGCCCCTGACGATACATTGACATCTTAGGAAGCAAAACGATCAGTCTGTGCAAGAAACTGAACAATATTTACAACATTATTACCTTTAATCAAGAGACTTGGGCAACGGGGAAATCCAGTTCTTTTCCACAAACTGATTATTTCGGACAGTTCGTTTCAATGAACTGGTTCAGTTCACTACTTTATCTAATCACGCAATAACTTAATGTATATGCAATTATATTATTAAAGCACCTAATAATGATGTAAAACATGGATGTTTTACATGTTTAAAGCATATAAAGCTCACATTTTTACATAAACCATGAGAAACCATAAAAACGTTCAATTCGCACCTTCATTCAAGAGCTCAGTTCACTCATGCGCATATCAGCGGCTCAACGGTCTTCAGTCCGAGTCGAACTGTTTCCTCAGTTCAGTGACTGTTGGAGGAACTGGAGCGCTGAATGAGTCGGCAAAAACCATCATCATAGGATCAGATACGCCACTATTTTGACTCTTTTCGAGTTGGAGTGACTCAGGCATCTGAAAGGGAGTTTTGATTAAGTAACTTGTAGATCTGTGCTGCTCGAGCCACGAACGGTTTCATACGCTTGAGTCCAATTTGGTGAACTGGTTCAACTAGTTCACCAAAAAGAAGCAGTTCAAAAGAATGATTCATTCGTGAACTGGACATCACCCCGGACGGTTTGCCTGAGGTTGATTACAGGTAATTTTTTCAAAACTGTTTTTTTGCACAGACCTCAATATATCATCAGGAGCCTCTGGTATTAATTTTGTGTTGCCCGTATATGCTTTTTTTTTACTCTCAAAGTGCAGATAGCCGCTGACTTGCATTTTATGAATCACCAAGGACCACAGTTTCAGTTAAAAATCTTCTTCACTGTTCAGCTGAAGACAAAGTCGATATCTTGGATGGCCTGAGAGTGAGAAAATTAACAGCAGATTAAAATGTTTCGTGAACTATTGCTTTAAGTGTTTTCTAAGTATGTTAACCTGCAAAACATATTCTGACCTGTGATGCGCTTAAAATACAGCAGTTTTGGATGTGACAGGACGTTCTGATGCTTGCTGACTCATTTAGCCTCCAACATTGTTCCTCCCAGGACCTGTTTTGGACGTAAAACACATTGTTTTATTTGCGGCGAGGTTGTATTAGTCAGAACGGGTTGCATGTTGACTTGGATAACTGGTTTCTCGAGTTAAGTAGTAGTAATCTTCAGTGCAAATGTCTTGTTGTTTGTTTCCTGAAGGTTGTTGAGATGTTGTGAATATCTGACTCTCAGGTGTTGGTCTTATCGGACTGGTTTTTGTGCACTCGGTGTGAATGTTTTCTATTGTATGGTGTTTAAGCTCTTCCTGTTGTGTTTGTATGGTCATGTCTCCACCTGTCTTTGTGCTGTGCACATCTCCAGGTGAGTTTACCATCATTGTGGGGAGAAAGTTGGCTTTTGCTCAAGAATGACATTAACACGAGTCCCTGAGTTCCAGACAGAATGTTCTGTGTTTGTGTTTGCACTCGTGTCTGTCCATCTGTCCAGAACAGTCTCAGGACGCTTGGGTCACTGCTGGTACTTTAGTTTTTTTTTCAGGGTGCTACACATTGTGTCTGGAATGTTTTTTTTTATATTATTTTGATGTATTTATTTTTTTTTTATATATTTTGTTCAGTTATTTATTTATTTTTTGTAACATTGGTCAGGGTCATTGCTTAACTACAGGGTGAAAAAAAAAAAAAACACTGAATGCCCTTACTATGTGTGCGCGCGTTTATATATCCTGGTGGGGACTTAAACCTGACTACACACAGACTCATGGGGACTCGTGTCACGGTGGGGACCTAAATTGTGGTCCCCACGGGTACAAAAGCTTATAAATCATACAGAATTAAGTTTTTTGAAAATCTAAAAATGCAGAAAGTCTCCTGTGAGGGGTAGGTTTAGGGGTAGGGTTGGTGTAGGGCGATAGAATATACGGTCTGTACAGTATAAAACCATTACACCTATGGAGAGTCCCCACAAGGATAGCTGACCAGACTGTGTGTGTGTTAAAAATAGTGCTGTCAAACGATTAATCTCATCCAAAATAGTTTTTTTTTAATATAATGTGTGTATATTTATTGTGTGTATATAAATACAAACACATGCATGTGTATATATTTAAGCTGCAGCATCCAATCTGAGCATATAATGGATTGTCATTTGAGACCCTGTTCTGATGGGCTGCGTGTCACTTCCTGTAATATGCACTCTCACGCTGCATTCCTGGTATATTGCTAGTTGAAACATCAGATGTTTGACGATATTATATAGTCTGATGCTCAGAAGAGTCAATTGACAATGCTAGCATTTGTTTTCACAGGTGCATGTTTATTAACCAAGACGTTTAAACTTGTTTTACTTCACTGTGAACATTTGCTAAAAAGGTTGCATGTTAATATAATTTAGAAGCATGAGGAATATGAATGCATTTTATTTGCCTGAGTGAATGTTATCATTAAGTGTGCACTGCTTGCAGGAAATCAACACCAAAAGAGCAACTTCATGATGAATTTAATGTGATGTCTGTCTACCGTGAGCTAGATCTCACACGGTGTTACATAATCTGCATTAGAAAGCTGTGAGTAAGAGTTTTCTTAACCAGAACAGACTGCATAAATTGCGAGTTATTTTAACTGGTGAGGATTTTTTCGCTCGTATTCATTCTTGCATAATGCTCAACATGTGTCCGCACTCCCTGAGGGCCGGCGCTCACATAACCCTATACAAACGGAGTTAAATTATGTGACGAGTTAATTTTGGGAGCTGAACCTTCCAAACAGAACATTTGAATTAACATAACATAAATGATTCAAATCGGATCGATTAATAATTAATGCAGCTGAAAGAATCTTGTGTGCGTGCATGCATCTGCAGGGCTAGAGATGAATAGTTAACAAATGAATGGCTCTTTTATGTACATTATCTGTGCTGCAGTTAAAGAATTCTTTGTGAACTCTGAGTATCTAAGAGAGTTGAGCTGATTAATAAGCACACAACATGAAGCCTAGTGAGCATTTTAAGGTCAATAGGCATGCATTATACTGCTTACTAAATTGCCTTCTTTTTGGCCAAAAACTAAGCCAGCATCTCATATATTCTGTGCAGAGCATGCAAAATAATAGTTTATAGCTACATGCTTGGTGGGGGGGGAAATGCATTATGGTGAACTAGTCATGGCAAATGTACATGCAAAATTGTATTATCATTGAATACCGAAAATATTGATGTAATTTTATGCATCACACTGGGTTATTTGAAACTAAAAATACACACAAAAACATTTGACCAGGGTTATTATATTTATCTGTAATTAAAGCTAAAACGATAAAATCACTTGACACTTTAAATAAAATAAACTTTAACCAAAATAAAATATTTTAAAAAAACCTAAACTTATTTTATTTCGGCTTTGGCCAAAAACTAAGCCAGCATCTCATATATTCTGTGCAGAGCATGCAAAATAATAGTTTATAGCTACATGCTTGGTGGGGGGGGAAATGCATTATGGTGAACTAGTCATGGCAAATGTACATGCAAAATTGTATTATCATTGAATACCGAAAATATGCATCACACTGGGTTATTTGAAACTAAAAATACACACAAAAACATTTGACCAGGGTTATTATATTTATCTATAATTAAAGCTAAAACGATAAAATCACTTGACACTTTAAATAAAATAAACTTTAACCAAAATAAAATATTTTTAAAAAACCTAAACTTATTTTATTTCGGCTCGTTGCCAGTGCAGCATTCACAATTTTCCTTTAGTTTAAGTTGATGTACTAACATGACTAAAACTAAACGATATATTATTATTTCCGCTAGTTGCCAAGGCTGTATTTCTCATTTTCTTTGTTTAAATTAAACTCCTAAAATTGAAATAAAAATTCATGAAAACGTATAGAAATATAGATATAAAAATGGCAAAACACAACAAAAATGCTAGAACTTTAATAAAAATGAAATTGATAACAAAAAAATAAATAAATTCACAATATTAACAAAAGCTATAATAGTACTGTATATTGATAATACTAAAATAACACTGGTGTTTAACTTTGTTGGCTTTGTCAAACCTTTTGTCAAAGATCAAACTGTATTGAAATGAACTGTTTGTCGAATGTAAGCTGCTGCTTTCGAATCATTCACTTACGAGGCTCTATTTCAGTTTGAATGCCGATCAGATTGCTCGTGTTTGTTGTAGACCGCAGTGCAGTTCACTACAGAGCTGTCAGTCTCTGTCTAGTTTAGTCTAGTTTTTGACTTCAGTCTTAAGCTAGAACTATATTTCTTTGCTTGGTCTTATCAGACCCTGAAGCATGTGTATCATAAGAGGTCGACTCTCTATTTCAGTTTGAATGCCGATCAGATTGCTCGTGTTTGTTGTAGACCGCAGTGCAGTTCACTACAGAGCTGTGGTGTTTGTGATCAACTCAGTCTAGTTTTTGACTTCAGTCTTAAGCTAGAACTATATTTCTTTGCTTGGTCTTATCAGACCCTGAAGCATGTGTATCATAAGAGGTCGACGGTGCCAAAGGCCTCGCTTTCTCAGACCG
>NW_015505876.1:65724-80319 GCF_001515645.1 Sinocyclocheilus grahami
TTTTTATTTTTTTTTTTTTTTTTTTTTTTTTTTTTTTTTTTTTTTTTTTTTTTTTTTTTTTTGCATCAGTAGTATTTCTTATTTAATAATTTCTTTAGTTCTTATTTAGTAATTTTTATATTTTCATTTAGTAATAATAATATGATTTATTATTATTATTATTATTATTATTATTGTTGTTGTTGTTGTTTTACAGCCATATTCGTATATTATCACAAAAGTTTGGCCAAACTGTGCAACCCTACAAACAAGCACAGCAAACCTGGAATTTCTATCAGGAAAAATAGTAGATTTTTTTTTTTTTTTTTTTTTTTTTTTTCCTAAATATATTTTTTTCTTTCTAGATGATTTTGTTATTATGAGTAAAAATGTATGTTTTTGTGCATTTCATCCTGTAGTCCAGGAATAGCCTTAGGCTCCAGGCCTGGTCGCTGTTGCGAAGTGACATAAAATGTATGCTGAGTCACGAAATTAATCTGCACCGTTAATTCCCGTTTTATCAGTGCGAGTAAGAGAAGGAGCCAATGTTTGCTAATGCTGAGGATCACGTTCACGAACGTCCCAACCAGACCACGCGTCTACACACAACATCAACACCCTCCTGTCCCACACACCTGCCGCCCCATGTGAGGGGATGTCGTGTCATTGTGAAGGAACCACAACGTCTGTGTCTCCTCCAAAATTGCACTGCAGTTTGCCATGCCCTTAAACGTAATCAATCAGGAATGGAGTGTCAGTGGTGGGTGGAAAATGATAAATAAAGCTCACGCTGATGCCTTGTAATGGTGTTTACTCGTCTGAGCTTTGTGTCAGAGTTGTTTGAACTTTTCAGGTAGATGACGCTCTACTAATAGTTCATCAGGACGTCCGTTCAGGGATGATGGTCTTATTTTAGTGCTGTAAGGCGCTTCACATCTTTCTGGGAGAGCGGAGGGCTCGTCATTAACTTGCTGTCTTGTTTTTGGGCATCAGCCCGTTTGGCTTGGATTCTGGTCTCCGTCTGCACTGGCAGCCCGTGATGAGGAGAGTCTGACAGCCTGTCTTCCTTTAGGTACTCTTTTCTCGTCTTTCTTGTTGGGCTGCAGGTTGTGGGAATGTGCCACGTTTTGTGAGTTAAGTTGTATTGGTTGATTAGCACAGAAAAACGTTTTAAAAAGGCAAAAGTAGCATTTTAAAGGCAAGTATGCAGGAAAATGCAATAAGTGTAAAATATAGACAATTGTGAAAATATAGTTTGGGTGTTTAAGGCAAGTAAGAAACGTATTCTGTTGCCTCTTTGAGATGAATCGCCTGTGTTTCTCTTTGTAGTTTAAATGTGCATAAAATTTGGATCAAAGCATCTGCTGAATGAATATATTACTATTAAATTCATATAAATACACAAGCTCCTTCAGTACTTACTTGTATAATGAATGTATAACCGGAAGACTTAAACATTATGCATGTGAAGAACATGATATTTGTGTGATGAAAGTGCTTACTGATCATGTTTGTATGAGCTTATATATCCAATGGTTCCACTCCATTACATAAAGATGATCAATTCTGTTTTCATACATCAGGCTGTGTTTATAAAACATGAGAAGAAATCATTTGTAAAACAATTATGTGAATTGGTGCCTTGAACTGAATGTGGCAATTTATGTAAGATTTATGTTTTATGAATGATTTGCACAAATGCTTTGGGCCTTATGCATGAAAATCGTCCATAAAGCTGTTATAGTGTGTAAATCATCTGAGCATTGTTTTTTGTTTGTTTGTTTTTTAGGCAAACTGATGACTGCATTCTGAAAACACTATTTAGCATAATAATAATATGTATGAAAATTAATTATTTAATAAATTAGTTAAATGTGAATATGTAAATATAAAAATGAGTTGAAAACAACTGCGTAGTCTATTATTATTATTATTATTATTGTAGATTACTATTATTCTGAGCACCAGTAGTATTTATCTGCAAACTAAATATCTTTAGTTTAAAACCAGTTTTTGGCCAATTAATATTTTTTTGTATGTATGGTTTATTATAAACCGTTTTCTATTTTGTTTATCGATGCATGTTTGTCGTTGTTTTGCATTCATTCAAAAGAGCTGAACCTGATAAAGGCATGCACAAGTTCCCACAGCATTCCTGCACAGGTTATTCACAGCGGTAATTAATTGGTAGAGAATTGTGCTAATTGTGAATGAGAGTGTGCAAGCCTTGTTTGTGAATGACTGGAATTCAGATCTGCGGGTTATGAAGTGTTTGTGACGCTGTTGGAGTGTTTTCAGGAAGGTCCTTTTTATATGCACAAATTACTCCTGAATTTATTGAGACCATTTTTTTTATGAAGGAGGCCCATTGTGTTGTGTTTTTTGGTGCACTGGTTCGGTTTACTTCCATTGTAAGTGCCTCAGTTTGTGTTGTTGTTGTTTTAACTGAAAATGTAAGTGTTTTATGAGCTTGTTTGCTGTTAGTTGGGATCATGATTCTCCTGAGATGCTTATAATCCAAACAGTTGCTTTAATTTTGTTACACTGAAAAATTAATTAGTGTAGGGGTTACATTTTTCACTCAATTTCTAATAAATTTCACAAATAATTACATGGAGACATCAAGCAACATCCAATTAAACATGACATTTTGAAGTAGAAAAACAGAAATTTCTTGTGAAATGTACAAAAAAATATTTGTTTTGTTTCCATCTTTGAAAAATCATTGGTAACACTTCAGTTTAGGGACCAATTCTCACTATTAACTAGTTGCTTATTAACATGCATATATATAACATGGTTATTAACATGCATATACTAGCATATTGGCTGTTTATTAGTACTTTTAAAGCACATATTAATGTCTTATTCAGCATGACCATATTTTAGAACCCTTAATCTAACCCCATACCTAAACTTAACAACCACCTTATTAATTAGGGATAGTTCACCCAAAAATAAAAATTGTCATCATTTACTCGCCGCCTTGTTGTTCCAAACTTGTATGAGATTCTTTCTTCTTTTTAACACAAAAGAAGATATTTTGAAGAAAGTGTTTAACCAAACTATTGACAGTAGCCATTGACTTCCATAGTATGGAAAAAAAAAATAGCATGGAAGTTAATGGGAACAAGAAACTGTTTGGTTACCAATTTTTTTTTTTTTTTTTAAATATCTTATTTTGTTTTCAACAGAAGAAAGAAACTCCATACATGTTTTGGAACGACATAAGGGTGAGTAAATGATGACACGATTTAAATTTTGGGGTGAACTATCCCTTTAATAAGCAGCCAATTTTGAGTTTGAGGCAAAAGTCGTAGTTACTAAAGTGCGATCGAATCATTTTTTAAAGTGTAGAAAATGTTGCTGCTGTTGTTGTTTTTTTTTGCCTATCAAACCGATGTATTAGATATGTTTCCATTTAATTACAGTGCAAGCTTACCACCATCATCATCATCATCATCATCCCTGCTAATCATCACCGAGTCATTGTTAGTCGTTTGTTTTTGGATTAGAACCATTTTAACTGCGTTCCTTCGGTTTGACACAGGACGTTTACCGCACTTGCAGGAGCCTGCTAATGCAGCACTTCACCTTCCCTTTGAATCCTTTCTGTGTGTGTGAGATGAGACGCAAGAGGGGTGGGTTACAGAAGCTGACCTGGCAGCGGGACGGCGGGGGTTAAGAGCGCGTGTGCTGCTGGTGTTAGAGGAGATCTGTCACACATGTGGCTCCTCCTCCTGCGCTGCAGCACTGCAGTCACTAGCACACCAGCAGACTGTTTACATTCCTACTGCAGCACTTCATTCTCATGAATTAGGCAGAACAAAATGAGTTTATGCTTGCATTTCGTTCAAGATGTCCAAGTCTTTTTATCTTCCATGATTTTGCACAAGATAATTGATCTTGTTCTAAATTCCCCATGAAATAAAAAGGGGAAGGTTTGTTTTGGCTTTTAGTATGAGTATGTTAACCTAAAGTTTATCTATAAACTAGAGTGCTCCAAAACAATGACAAAAATCACATTTAGAAGATTTAACCCTTTAAGCCCTGAGGGCATTTTTGCCTCACTGAAGTTGATGGTTTTTCTGAGTGACATACACCAAAATAATGACTCATAACTCGAAGACTGTAGCAAGGAGAGTCAAAAGGTTGGTATCGTTTGATAGAAACCTTTCTGTACTTTCAGGGGGAAAACATTATTTCATTTGGATATTCACCTGCTGATAAAATGTAAGAACAATTTTAGTTCAAGAGAAATTTTTCATATCCGTCTTATTTGACATTCAATATCTCAGGACAGAAATAAGGTAGGAGGAAAATTCCTTTTGACGATGTTCCCCAGCATGTTAGCTGTGTTTGTTTCAAATTCTGTGGTGATAGCATAAAGTATACAAAAGTTACAGTATTTTGTATCAAAATTGTATTTTGTATCATTTTAAAAACTGTTGTTTTCTGAGTGCCATACACAAAAATAATGACTCATAACTCCAAGACCGTAGCAAGGAGAGTCAAAAATTCTATATTTTTAGGGGGAAAAAATCTTTGCATTTGAATATTCTCATGTTGAGAAATAGGTGATAATGTCAGAAAAGTTAGTGTGGTCAAGAAATTTTTCATATTCTTATTTGACGTTCGATATCTCATGAGAAAAATAAGGTAGGAGAAAACTTCTTTTTTGGTGATGTTCCCCAACATGTGTGCTGTATGTGAATTAAATTTTGTGGTGATATCATGAAGTAATCAAACGTTACAGCATTTGGAACCAAGGTAGCCTTTCTCTTAGCCCTTTACAGTTTTGAAATTGCGGTTTTAAATTTGGAGTAATGCCTCACTCAAGTTTAGTCAAAGCCCCAAACAATTAAACTTGTTTTATTCTACTCTGAGACCTTTCAAATGACATATGACACATGACTATCTGAGCTGTATGATGTTTCTGACATATCATGGCACAAAAACATTTTTTTTCTTCTATTTATCCACAAATAACTCTGCACTACTTTGGAGTTAATCAAAGCGGCTGCATGCATTGTAAAGCTCAGACTCTAAG
The DNA here is from genome assembly GCF_001515645.1 of Sinocyclocheilus grahami. NCBI lineage: Eukaryota > Metazoa > Chordata > Actinopteri > Cypriniformes > Cyprinidae > Sinocyclocheilus > Sinocyclocheilus grahami. The sequence continues at coordinate 70,754 of NW_015505876.1, forward strand.
CTTTCAAATGATATCCATTTGTTGTTGATCAAGGCAGTGGTTTGAAAAATATCATTAGTAATATTTTCACGGAGGGGGGGGGCGTCCTGCCTGCGGTACACTCCGGTTTAGAGGGACTGCTCGGCGCTCGGTAAGAGTTGATCAAATTACATTCATTAAAAGAGATTCTAAGCTTTAAAATTATTTTGAGGTGTCCCGCTGGGTTTAAATTGTTAAAAAAAGAGGTGGAGCTGCTCAATATGTCCCGCCCTGTCTTCCTGTTTCAGTTGAAATTACGTCAACACATAGAATAACGTGTTCCAAGGCTCTTCAGTGGACTTTTATGTTTAGATACTTTTGCTTGGAAAATGAAGGGTTTTTTATGAATGCTGTCTAGGGTCATAGAAATCAATTGGGTTTTCACGTTTAGGTTACTAAAATCTTTGGAGTGACTCCCGTCAGATGAGACAAACGTTGATCTAGAGTGATGTAAAAGTTGTTGATAAAATGAATCCTGATCAGACCGAGGTCGCATTGCAAAACATCTGACCTGAATCAGATTTAACACCACGTATGAAAGTAGCCCAAATCGGAATCAAAAAGATAAGATTCCATGTCATGAAAAACTATCTGAGTCACATTGTATGAGCAAAACAACAAATCGGATTTGGGCCACATTTTCCTGCAGTGTGAATATAGCCGTAGTGAAGTCATGGAGGCAAGTATGCCTTGTTCAGACTGTCAATCCAAATCCGATTTTTGTGCATATCTGATTGGAATCCGATCATATTTAGCAAGTGTGAACAGCAAAAAAATCACATGAAATCCAATTTTTACAAATCCATTTAAAGCTACATTCGTATGTGGTTTGAAATCCTAATCAAATCGCTTTTATGGAAATCCGTTTCAGTCTGGCCGGTCAAGTCCGATTTTTGTGTAGCTTTTTTGCCTATGTCACTTTCTCACACCACGTAAAATGTAAACGCGTCAGATGTGTATAGAGCTGGTCTATACACCTCTTTGAGTTTTGAGACCGGCGCAGCCAGCAGCACGGAAAAAAAGCTGCGTATTCCAGCTTGCGTTTCTGCTGCTGCCTCATAAAGCGTAATATAATCCAGCGCGATGGCAACATGCTGTCATGTTGTAAGACAACATCTGTTTTGCAAACTGTATTGCTGTTGTTATTATTATTTTTAGCATAGGCATACCAACGCAATGTCGTTGCCATAGAAACCAATGCAAATATTCAGTAAAACGAAGAAGTGCAACAGACATACTAATCGGATCTGAACAGTTGCGATACACAGTGTGGACAGTCAGTCATTTTAAATCAGATTACAATCAGATATGCTTTTTTATTTTTTTAAATCAGAGACATTTGCTGTGTCTATGGCGTTACTAGGTGGTTGCTAAGGTCTTCAGGGTGAAACGCATTGCCATGCAGTCACTAGGTGGTTGCTAAGGTCTTCAGGGTGAAACTTGCTAAGGTGTTTTGAGTGGCTGCTTCATGCTCTCGTGTCTAATTACTTACAGTGACCGCAAACCTCTCAAATCTTGAGGTGAAATGCTCAAATGCTGCAGGATGAGTGGGTTTAATCATTAGTGTTATGGGTTTGATCACAGCTTTGGCAAACAGCACTAATCGGCACAAACAGCCAAAGTAATGCTCCCTGTCCAAAAGCCCGTTTGTTTTCAGTATCTGAACATGATGTTCTTTATGGTCTCCTGGCGCTGTGGTGTGATTTACACATACTTGGTGCTCGTGAGTCCAAATGCTCAAATACTTCAGCTCTCATAATGACGACAGTAAATCATCCTGCCAACAGCAACAGTGTGCATGTGTTTGTTATGTCTGACCTTAGTTATGAGATGCATGCTTACAGGTGGAAACATGGCCTGCAGATATAGCCAAAATATTTCACAGTGGGATGTCTGAATTGTGTTTTGTGGAAATTTGGATCACTAGACAAAGTTGTAATCCGAGTGTCACCTGAATCCAGCCATTAATCATAGTGACCCGATCTCCATGTGTGCCTCGTGAGCCTTTGATTAGTAAACTGACCCAAATATCCCCAGTTTCTCTGCAGTGATGTGTATTCGGTTCCCGCAAGATCAGTGGATGGATGTAGGCCGGCTGGGGGAGGGAGTTTCATCCTGGCACGTACAAATTTAAACCCAATACCTTGACTGCTGTCAGCTTGACCCGTGAAACCTAGCCAGTGTAATTTGGGTCAGCCGTGCAATGTTGCATTTATATGTGCCTGGGATTAGTGACAGGATGCCAGATAGGGATGCACTGATAACAGAGAATGCATACTAATACTTTCTTTTTGATGATTGGTATAACACTGTCACCTGTATTATGCAGCAATTTGATCTGAATGCTGTAAGTGACAATACAAAGCAATATTCCTGAATTGTCTTATTGAATTGAATGGGAATAGGGCTGCATACATACATACATACATGCATACATACATACAGATGTATGTGTGTATATATGTATATATGTATATGTATAAAATCTTCAGAAAACAAAACAATCATTCTAGAATGGTTAATTCTTTAGTGACAATTTTATATTTTCTCATATTGCAATCTATATTGCAGAAGAAGAATACATTTCCAGTATCGTGCAGCCCTAAATGGTAATGCTAACACATCGCATTCTCCAGGTACATTGAAGCATCTGGTCTATAGCGCTATATCAACCTCATTCTCACATCCATGCTGGTATTGTATGTTTTGTTACTGTAAACAATCAGTGTTGTTTGTGTTTTGTTGGGTAGAAAATCAGAGCTCTGTGGGGATTTGCCACCTGCAGCCTTGTGTTTTTGTGGTGAACTGAACAATCTGTCCTCTTATCTGTGTCTGTTATTTCATCCACCAGCAGCAGGTTAGCGTTACCTGACCTCTCTTATTCTCCCTCTCGCTCCCCATGTCCTTGTTTTCACATGTGAAAGACATGCTGTCTGCATAGGAAAGCCTTTAAAATCTGCTTTACATACTCCAAGTTCATTATTTAAAGAGAAATCATAAAACTGCACTCTTAACCTTTAATTAATTTACTGTAAAAATGAACAAACTTACAATCTTTTTTTGTTCCTGTGCAAATGTTAGTAGAGACTTCCATGCCGTATTATTTCTGTAAAAACCTATTATTGTGCTCCTCCTGCTCCTAAATGCTGCATTTAAAAAAAACAATTTTTATTTTAATTAAAAAAAAATAATAATTAATAAAAATAAAAAAAATCAGTGGCTGGTCACTTTCTCTCGAAACAAAGTGAACCAGACTTTTTTTTCCTCAAGTTCCTAGCATAATATTTTAATATTTCCAGTTTGTCAAAGTACCACTTATTTTTCATAATTATTTTCAAGAACAAGTGTGATTTTAAACAATTTTAATTTAAAAAAAATAATAATTAATAAAAATAAAAAAAATCAGTGGCTGGTCACTTTCTCTCGAAACAAAGTGAACCAGACTTTTTTTTCCTCAAGTTCCTAGCATAATATTTTAATATTTCCAGTTTGTCAAAGTACCACTTATTTTTCATAATTATTTTCAAGAACAAGTGTGATTTTTAATTTTACAGAAGCAGTGGTTTTTTTTTTTCAGTCTCTCTCCAGCCAACCCAGAATAGACTGCTGTGGAAGAAATTAATAAAAAAATGAATAAAAGAATTGCATAAATAAGAACATAAAATGACATCAATTAATTATTAATAATTTTTATAATTATTAATTCTAACTATTAATTAATAGATATTAATAGTTATGCATGTATTTAAATGTATTGTTACTTTTATTATTTTAATATGGCATGGAAATAAATACAAAAGAAAAGATAACGTAACAAAATAAAAAATTTAATCTATTGTCACTGTTTGTTGTTTTAATTTCTTATTTTTATTTTTACTGATTGTAACATTAATATGGCATGAAAATAAATGCAAAAATAAAAAAATTAAGTTAATATAAATAAAATAATGTTTTGTATATATTGTTTTTGTTGTATGTTTATTTATTTTAACGATTATAAATTTAATATGGAATGGACATAAATAACAAATAAATTTAATAAAATTACATTTTGCTAATCAATAAATAAAATAAATAAATATATATGCAAGATTTTGTGCCACAAGTGAAATGTTGGCTAGCTGAGAACACAAAAGTCTATGATCCTTAAACATTAAAGAGCTCAGCTCAAACTGGCCCTCATGGGCATTTTGGACTCATTGGAGGCCAGTCAAGCTTCAGACTAGAGCTTTCTCTTTCACTCTCTTTTTTTGTCTTCCATAAAGGTGATGATACATGGGGCAACTTTTTGACCAATGTTGCTGGGCAATGTTGCCATCAACGGGCAACCAGGTGAGACACGGGGCCCACGACCGATCTAAATTATCCAGAAATTTGTTGTCCATTCTCAATGGGGAAAGTGCCAACATTGCTCAAAAAAGTTGCCCAGCAAAATTGCTCAAAGTTGCCCCATGTATTATCACCTTAATATTGTGATGTCAGTCATGCTGTGGTGTGTCTGGCTAATGAGTCTGAGCGATCGATCGTTAATTGCTGACTGAACTGTGAGGAAATGAGGCGTGTGCTTCTCATGTTTGAAACGCAGGAGCGTCATGTGATCCCAGGCCTCATGTGTTGGGAATAAACAGGTTAAAATTGGAAGCAGCATCAAGCTAAACCTAGTCTGGAACTAAAATAGTTTGTAACCTTGAACTTTAAGAGGCATCTCAACACCTCTCCCCCTCATTTAAGTGTGCAATGAGGACATCGCTCACATGAAAGAGGATGATGTTTAGCTTGTAACACAAGCTGTGTGGTATGCGTAGTGCTCTTATTACTTTTCACAACATTCTGTTGGTATAAAGTGATCTTTTAGAAATCCTAGTGAGCTGCCAAATAACATTTGTGACCTTGTTTTGACCACAAGTGAAATACTAGTCTCGGCTTTCTAATTTAGTAATTTTTTTAAGAAATTCAAAGAATAAATGGCGTTTTGCGGCTCTTTAATGTGTGATGAACAGTGTTGGGCTAGTTACTCGAAGAATGTAATCCATTACTCATTACTAGTTACTCATTTCAAAAGTAATAGTTACTTATTACTTTCTGGCAACAGTAATTAGTTACACTACTAGTTACATAACTTTTTCTTCACGCCCCACAGAAGCTGTAACTGTGTATCTTCCACATAAAATTCTTCTAGAATGTTACTAACAACATATTTCTGCATCATTTGACCAAAATCCACATTGGATCGCAGTCAGAAGTTATTCCAAATACTCAATAGTGATTGATAGTGACATTCAAGTAAGTGTTGTATTAATCTCATTTATTGTCAAGTGTAGCTTGAAGCTAATTGTACTTTCTCCGTTACCCATATACGATTATATTTCATTATGTATTTTATCAAATCACATAAGTTTGTAGGAAACGGTTTCATTTTCCAAAAAGATGTTTAATGATAGTAATATAATGTACCACATGCTGATCAGAGGGATGTAATGCCAGAGTAAAGTAAAGCCACGACTTACAGAACAATGCTCAGATCTTTTTCCTGACAAAATCAATATAATGCAATATTCTATCTGCTGAATGTAAGCTTTTCCATATTCCAAGCTCGCCTGCTGCACTGGGGACATCACATGCATGTGCGAGTCGTGAAAGTAAATCTAGGAATTATTTGATTGTTGGATTTTAAATCAGCGGGGTTGAGGCATCAGAGGTAACTAAGCTGTTTTATGGATGGTAACTGTAATATTATTACTGAAATCGTATTAGTAATTAGTTACTCTACTAGTTACTGCAAAAGGTAATATTATTACAGTAACTAAGTTACTAGTAACTAGTTACTGCCCAGCACTGGTGGTGACCAATAGCTGTAGCGCCTCAGTTCAAGCGACGTGAACCGATCATATCTTCCTCTTTACTAGTTGTAGCACGAAATAAACATGAGTGAACATCAGAAGGTATCTTGTTTCAACCGCGGAAAGACATCAATACACACCATTTTTCAAGGTCAAGTCCACCGACGTTAATCTAAGCTCCTGTCTGGTTTGTTTGTGGGACAAAACGGCAGATTGGGCGTTATGATTGGTCAGACCACCTGTCAATCAAGCTCCTGGCAAGGTGTCAATTGGCAGTTGGCTCTTTTACGGAGAAGGCGGGACTATTTCGCCATATTGCGCATTCTTTCTCCTAGGGCTGGGCGATATAGCTAAAAAATGTATCAACGATATAATGTTTCATATCGTTCGGTATCAATAATTATTGACATTTTTATAACCCTTTTTAAAACAAAGAGCAATAGAATAAAAAAAAAATTTAACCACTATTTTTAATTTACCTCATTTATTAAGACAACAAATATTTTTGTTTTATTTTAAGTCAAACACAAAATAAAATTTAAACAAATAGCTCCATTCTTATGTTTTATATGCAGATTAAATAAGTCTTAAGGAAACATTTGTCTTGTCCCCCGAGGCCACAGGAGGGTGCAATGAGCAAAATAATGCAGCGCATTAAATTGTTTATTCAGTGCAATGAAATAACAACGGTCTATAAAAAAAACCTGCATAATGTCTAAATTAACATATATAAATCAAATATAATTTTTGTAAATTGCATAAACAATTATGAACAAAACAGCATCATGCATTGCTTAATACAAAGAGCGCCATTCACACAGATTGCATTTAAAAACATAAGAGATGCAGTGAAATGGAATAAACCTTCACAAATTTGCGATTGTTTTCTAAAAGTTTAAACTTTTTTTTTTTTTTTACTTTTGCATGGCTACATCTCTTGTGAGACGTGAGTGCAGCAGTCATATTTGTCGGTCTAAAAAATGCGCTGAATATGCGTTCTGTGTGAATGGCTTGGTTTCGGTTTTAACCTAATTATTGAGCTACCATATTTCTCTAATATTTTGAATGCATAACGCAGCAGCGCGCATCTCGTGGGCTAGACTAACAAGACATGAAAATGCAACAACGTCACTTACATCATCACCGCATCTCGTACGCCAGTCCGGACGCGCACACAACATTCGATTGCAACATTTTTGCATTCAAAATGCAATTGTATTTTTTTTTTAATTTTAAATTCGACTAATATTCATTATTTATTCACAATCTCCTCATCACAGGCAGGCACAGCACTCATTTCAGCATGTGTTCGTGTTTGTGTGTGCTGTCTGCGTCTCTCATAGCACGTGCCTATATCGTGCGCTATATCGAGATTTTTTTCTATCGTTATCGATGGTGTACCGTCGATAAATATCGATACCGTTTTATCGCCCAGGCCTACTTTCTCCCATTCATAAGTAATAGAAGTGCACTGACTTTGTATATCTAAAGTTTTTGGTTTAGCATTCCAGATGAGCCACTAAAATTTAGCATGTTCCATTTCGATGCCTATGGAAGTTAATTGCAACTTTTTTTTCTCACAATTCTGCCTTTTTCCACCTCGGATTTGCAAGAAAAGTCAGAATTGTAATTTAAAAAGTAGGCCTAAATGCAGAATTTCAAGATATCAACTTGCAATTCGTAGAAAAAAAACTGTGAACTCAAAATTCTGAGAGGAAAATAAAAGTCAGAATTGTGAAGAAAAGTCATAATTCCCTTTTTTTATTATTTTTTTTTAATTTATTAAACGTTTAAAGAAAAAGTCAGTTGTATGAAACCTGCAGAATATGAGAAGTAAAATTTGCAATTCTTAGAAGAAGAGTCGGAGTTGTGAAATATAAGCTTGCAATTGTGAGGAAAGAATTGCGATACGTGAATTCAGAGAAAAAGGTCTGAATTGTGAGATACAAACTTGCAATTCTTAGAAGAAAAGTCTAGTTTGTGGGATAAATTGACGATTGAAAGGAAAAAAAGTCAGAATTGTGAGATTTTAAATGTGTAATTGTGAGAAAAGAAATCCGAATTGTGAGGTGGGGGGGGGTTGCAATTGACCCGTCGCCAGGAGCTTGATTGACAGGTGATCTGACCAATCATAATGCAGAATCTGCCATTGTGTCCGACAAACAAACCAGACAGGAGAGTAGATTAACGTCGGTGGACTTGATCTTGAAAAATTGTGTATTTTGATGTCTTTCAGCGGTTGAAACAAGACACCTCCTGATGTTCATTTGATATTAAGTAAATATGAAAAGATGATCGTTCACATGCAGCTTGAACTGAGGCGCTACAGCGATCTGTCACGACAAATTAAAGAGCCACAAAACGCTATTTGTTTGATTTTCTTAAAAAAATGACAATTTGAAATCTCAGACCAGAAGTAACTGCTCTGTCGGTGTTGCAAGTATCCTCTTTGCTCCGCAATGTATTTTTCACTGCGTGAGAACATTGTGTGGAGTGAGAGCGGCATTGCTTGTCGGGTCTTTGTGAAGGGTCAGTTACCTTAATTTTTTTATTCAGTGGCGGAAACGAGCTTCCATTGCTGCCTCTGTAGACCGTGAACATCAAGGTTGATGATCTCTGAGCTGATTTATAGTGCTGTCGTTTGCAGCTTTTGATCAAATGCACTTTGAGCATCAGCAGACATGGAGAGAGATGATTCATCACTGTGACGAGGCAGATGAGGATGCTCGCTCTCTCTCTCTCTGTGTGTGTGTGTGTGTGTGTGTGTGGTTTGAGGACACAAATTTATATAATAACATGGGTATGACATAGGTATTACAACGAGAAGGTGATTTATGAGGACATTTTCAGTGTCCCTGTAATTCAAAAGGCTTATAAATAATTCAGAATGAGTTTTTTTGAAAATCTAAAAATGCAGAAAGTCTCCTGTGAGGGGTAGGTTTAGGGGTAGGGTTGGTGTAGAGCAATAGAAAATACGGTTTGTACAGTATAAAAACCATTACGCCTATGGAGAGTCCCCATAAACCATAAAAACAAACCTGTGTGTGTCACATGAGTGATGAATGTTAGCGGTTCCTCTCTGATCTCTTGAGATCGTCTTAATGACTGATGCTTTCACACTATGCATGTGTAAATCAGTGCACTAACATCAGATTAACTTTTCCTCTCGTTTGAGAGAAGAACTTGGAAAAAATCAAGATTTAATTGTTAATACATTGCGTTACTTCGCTTTTTACCGCCGATTTTGTAGTTTTACTCTACAACATTAGTGGCACAGTGAATAATGTTGCAGGGATGTCATATTTTTGTAGGCTGACCCGTAAATTATCATCACCATCACAATAGCTCATCTTCACAAATAAATTTGATCAATTTTATTTATAAAAATTTAATATAATTTTATATGAATTGTATATATTTGTATATTTAAATAATTTTTATTGTATCATTTTATTTCTATTTTAATATATTTAATATAATTTTAATATTATGAATCATTGTTACTGAATAAAAATATTATTAATAAAAAAATGCATGCTGTTTTTTTTAATTTTATTTTTAATTCTAAAACTAATATTTTGAAGTATTTAAAAAAAAAAACAATACGTTTAAAATAAAAATGATATACTTAAAATATTTAAATATATTGGGGAAAATGCACGATACCTGGTGATTCACTCTGGGGTGTGTGTGTGTGTGTGTGTGTGA
>NW_015505876.1:80339-93346 GCF_001515645.1 Sinocyclocheilus grahami
TTAATATTATAATATTTTATAATAATGAACATGGTATTTATAATCAACATTTGTCTTGTTTTGTTTGCTGGATGGATTTTTTTACATTGAGCTTATTGCGATGTATTCTGGGATTTATTTTTTATTTTATTTTTATTGATTATTAATATTATTATTACTTTTATTTATTTATTTTTGAATTTGGTAAAAAATAAAACTATCCCTACCATCAAATTTGATTTAACTACTTTTTAATATTTTGTTTTAAAAATATATATTTAAAAAATATATATTTTAATATTGTATCTATTTTAAAACAACATCAAAATATTGTGTAATTAACAATATTTATAGTCAACATTTGTCTTGCTTAGTTTGCTAACATATAATGTCTGCAGTGCATTCTGTGATTTAAATTTTTTCCATGAAGAATAAATGCAGTGCTGCTTTTGAATTTGGTTTCCTAAGTTTACTCGGGTAAACTAAGATAAATATCTATTCAATTACTTCTATAATTATGCTGCTTGCTGCATATGATTCCTTTAATCGCTGTCTACGTAAGCAGTTCAGTAGATTTTGGAGGCGAGCCTGTGTGTCCCGTTGACTCACTGGCTGATGATCCAGTCAGGATTAGATAACCAATCAGCTGCCAGATCAGACCGTCACCCCTGTGACCCAGAGGTCACACATGGGAATACTAGTCAGCTGTTCTAAATGGAATATTGAAATCTCCCACACCTTACTACGCTGAATAGAGCTTTAACCTGATAGCTTTTGTGTCCAGTCAGAGTCCCGCATGCTAAACAAGCCAGTAGCTCAAGACGGCCTGCTGGAACAATAACCAATCCCAGCTCTGATAATGCTGCTTTAGGAGGGAAACCTCGGCGGCACTTATCGACGCTCGGCCTGATTGATTGTTGTCCAGTTTTACTTGGTTTGTTTTTGTTGTGGCGTTCAGGAAATGCTCGTTTCCTTTAATCTTTTGCCTCGTTTCATAATCTGTAAATAGCAGCATGTATAATCAGGAGACTCGGCCGCACGGAGACAATGTCAGCTCTGTTAGTCCGGTTTGAAACCTGAGCGAAGGCCGTTGTGTTGGGTTTTACAGACCCCTCAAGACCACACACCGATTCATTTCACATCTCCGTAATGTTAAGAGGTTTCTGAAGTGCCACCGCAGAGCTTATTGTTTGCACACGCTTTAATGTTTTGGGGGTTTAGCGTGAATTTCCATCTCTTCCTTAACCGTGCAATATTTACAGCCGTTAATCTCTGAAAGCCCCAGGTATAATCCCACCAAATATTTTAATTCTGCTGTTTGTTTGGAGTCGAACTCAAGAACCTCAGATTATGCACTTAAATTAAAACCCCAAAAATGAGGAATGTTCCAGAGATGTGCTTCAAGATAACATGAAATGTCATTAGCAATGCATTTAACTGTAGTGATTTAACATTTTTGATGCTAGAAACGCCAAGGTTATGGGTTTGATTCCCAGGGATTGCATAAACTGATCAAATATATACCTTCAATGCAATGTAAGTCACTTAAAAGTACTTGTTAACGCATAAAGTTACATGCATTAATGTAAATGCATAACAGTACATGTAAAACCATAAAAGTACATGCATTTATGTAAATGCATAAAATTCTATGCATATTGTGTGAGGCCCTTTTTTCTGAAGTTTTTTTGTGAGTAACATCCTCTCTCTCTCTCTCTCTCTCTCTCTCTCTCTCTCTCCCGCTGTCTTTCAGATTGATCTGTTGCTCCATGGGGATTCTCCGGTGCTTTCCGTCTGGTTTCTCCTGCCCTTCACCCCTCGGCCTGCCCTCCACCCTCTTCAACACCTCCTCCATGCAAATCATGAAACTGGTATTAACTGAATGGCAATTGATATGGATTTTTACTGTTTCCAGTAGACAGTAAACACACTTACACCAGACACACACACTTACACATACACAAGTACATGCACATACACTCACTCACACACACACACACACACACACATATACACACACTCACACACATCACATCAGCAGGAGTGACCTCATGGTAAAATCATATCCTTGCCAACTGTCCGAACCAAATCACCCGACACGGCCCGTCCCAGAGCTCCTGCAAGCGGCCTTCATCAAACAGCACGTTTTGGAATATTTTACACTCCTTGAGTCCGATTGGCAGATTTCCTCGACAGAAGGACGTCCACGGGAAGAGGTGTGCTGCTGTTGGCTTAATTTTTCCTAGATTTTTTTCTTTACTTTTCTTCTTTTGTGTGGAGCCGCACGTGACCTCTGCTCCGAGTGCATGTCGGCGACGATGGCCCCACAGAACGCCGAGGCCGACGCTGTGCAGATGCAGGCCGCCGTGGTGACACCTGTGGAGAAACGGGATGGAGGAGGCGGGGCTAAGGGAGTGGGTGGGGCAGGAGGGCGGGATTTGGAGAGTCAGGAGGAGTCGGTCAGCGAGGGATCTATAGACCGCATCCCGCTGCGTCAGTGGATCATGCACGGTGCCGTCATGTTCGGACGAGAGTTCTGCTACGCCATGGAGACGGCGCTGGTCACACCTGTACTGCTGCAGATAGGTGAGACAACTGACCATAAACTAATTGATAATAATAAACCAAATCATAAAATATGACACGACCAGATGCACAGAGCTGGGTTCTTCTAATTATGCTGTTTAAGACTAGATTCAGTTTCCAAAGAAACCAGAGAAACGTGTGTGTGTGTGTGTGTGTGGTACCATGACAAAGCAAGCGATTTAAAAAAAAAAAAAAAAAAAAAAAGTGGTGGAATGTACGCTCCTTAATTCATCTCCCAGTTTATATATTATAAAAACATTTTTTAGAGTGGGTCAAAAGTTCCTTGATTTTTTTGAATGAAGTCTCTTCTGCTCACCAAGGCTGCATTTAATTGATCAAAATGCAATAAAAACAGCAATATTGTGAAATATTATTACAATTTAAAATGACTGTTTTCTGTGAATATATTGTAAAATATAATTTATTCCTGTAAATTTTCAGCATCATTACTCCAGTCTTCAGTGTCACATGATCCTTCAGAAATCATTCTAATATGCCGATTTACTGCTCAAGAAACATTTCTGATTATTATCAATGAAAAAAAAATTGTGCTGCTTCTTATTTTTATAAAAACATTTATATATTTTCTCGCACAATGTTTGCTGCAGTCTGCGCACCTGCCATGTTCTCAGCTATACCCATCAGTTTCCATTGAGACTTTAAGTGAATATCTGCGTTGTTGCAATGCTACGATCATGAGTTTGATGCATGAGCTGATCAGATATGTGTTAAATGCAATGTAATTTGCTTTGGATAAAAGCATCTGCCAAATGCATAAATGTAAATATAGACAATTCTCACTCCTGTTCTTTCACTCATTTAGCTAGCTACACTTCTCATCAGACTAGCTAGCGTAGCAGGGCACAAACTGAAGGCATATTGTTTTTGAGTAGTATTTTTCTCTCCCTGAGGGATGATCCATTATTTATTGTACTGTAACTGTGTCATTTCAATGAACTGGTTCATCAAAAGTAGATTTGCTGATTCAGTCATGGCTCAGTAATGTGCACAATAACCTGTGCATGTCATTTTACTTCGCTTTTTGTTTTTTAGTAAATATGATAAACAATAAGTTCCCATTAGTTAATGCATTAACTAACAATGAGCATGTATGTTACAGTATTTATTAATTATTGCTAGTTAATTAAAAACTACAGTTCATTGTTTGTTAGTTAATTAAATAATATTAACAAATACAATATTTGATGTAAATGAGTTTGTTTCTTCATGGGAACAGATTTGGAGAAATGTAGCATTGCATCACTTGCTCATCAATGGATCCTCTGCAGTGAATGGGTGCCGTCAGAATGAGAGTCCAAACAGCTAATAAAAACATCACAGTAATCCACACCACTCCAGTTCATCAGTTAATGACTTGAGAAGTGAAAAGCTGCAGGTTTGTAAGAAACAAATCCATCATTAAGATATTTTAACATTAAACCATCACTTCTGGCCAAAATATGAGTCCATAATAACACTTCCTCCAGTGGAAAAAGTCCATCCCCTGTTGTCTCTCGCATCAAAATCCACCCAACATATTTGTTTAGAGCTGTTTTGGCTTGTAAACAGTGCTTGATCTGTGCAAATTTCTCTCCTGATTCAGACAAGATGACTTTTTTCAGTGGAGCAAGTGTTGTTATTATTATGGATTTGAATTCACATGACGTTAATTGAGGGATTGGAGTCGTGTGGATTACTTGTCTGCTTAAAAGTAAAATGCTAAGTTTGTGATTAAGCACTTTTCCTAAATGGTAACTTGATTTTCGTTTACTTGATTGTCGGTAACGACTGCTTTGCTGTTGTTGGTAATTATATAAGCTAATGGCGAGTTCTCTGGGTTTAAAGGATTAAGTCAGTCATCAGGTCAAGGTGACGCAGTGTTTTCATGCAACATGCTAATTTTAGAGCCTTATGTGACTTTGTGTCTGTAAAGATCAGGCACTCGGTGTCCAAACTGCAATGACAAAGGATAAGAAGATTTCTGGAGGTTGAGCCGCCCTCGTTCACCTGCGGTCAGAGTTTCGTGTCCGTTTGTGTGTGTGTTTCAGGGTGACGTATGACTGGTTATTCTTCAGATTCTGGCTGGATTAGCTCACGGTTAGTTCATATGCAGGAAGCAGGAAATTATACTGACAGACTGGATGTGGTGCTCAGCATGACGACATTCAAGACTAATTCCGATCCGGATGAGCCAAGACCAGGAGTTGACATGCATGTATCCACAATAGTCCCATATGAAATTCCATGCAGCAATTCCAACTATTTGCAGCACGTTTTACCATAAACAGACGCTCATAACAAAAGCCGAGGGAATGTGCGGCCCGCTGCTGTATTGGGAATGTGTGACTCAGCGGATTCCGAGTTTCGGGATGAAGCGCACGCGTTCACATGTCCCAGAATGCTCAGCTGGTTGGCCGTCAAATGTGAGCCATGTTGTGTTTTTCTTAGCTAGCGAGAGGCTGGAATGTGTGGAATCGTGAAGGAATTTTGCTTTATACAGCCTGTGGATTTCATGCATTCCGCAGTGATGGGTAATAAACCTCCCAGAGAACAAACTAACCTCATTCCCAAGCGTGCAAACGCCCTACACAAGCCACAAAAATTTGTTGATGTGCTTTGCAAAATGACCTAGCAGCTGTAGATCTCACTGGACGTTTGATAAGTAATGGCTATGTTTGGAAAAGCGTACTTCTGTGCTGCTTGTTCCCAGTATGTCTGCTGTATGTCGTGCATGGAGATACTGCACATTTTGGCCAATGTAAAGGGATGTTGTATGCATTGCAGTGCATTGGACTGTCAGTTTTTTGTTTTTTTTTCTCCTCAGATAACTAGATATATTTGTTGGTGTAAATGTCCATTTTCTAAAAGGAAATAAAATGGCTAAAAATATGTTTCTTCATGTAAAATAAGAAACAGATTTTTAAAATTATAATTACATGTAATTTATGTACCATTATAATAATAAATAAATTATAATATCAAAATATTTAATTTATTCAATAATTATTTATTTAAATAATTATGAAATGCGTGTGTGTGTGTGTATATATATAGCTAAACAATGAGCCCTTTTGGGCTGTTTTTGGTCAATCTCTGGCGATTAGACTCTAGTTCTCATGACCACTTAGACTTTCGGTGCTTTTGCGGAAACAATAGTGAAACTCATTTAGCGTTTTGTTTGAAATGCATAGCGTCCTCTGTGAAATAAGTGCCCACAAAAGTAGGAAGCATGGAGAGTCAAGAACAGTGTGACGAATCCCACTGAACGCAGACGGGGAAGAGGAGAGGTGTGTGCCTTTTTGTGTGTGTGTGTGTGTGTCGTGTGTTTGTTTGTGTCTTTTGTCTGTCTGTGTGCGTGTGTTTGTCTGTGTGCGTCTTGTGTTTGTTTGCTTGTGTGTGTGTGTGTCTTTTGTGTTTATTTCTGTTTTTGTTTGTTTGTGTTTTTGTGTGTATTTCTGTTTTTTGTTTGTCTGTGTGTCTTGTGTGTATTTCTCTTTTTTGTTTGTCTGTGTGTGTCTTGTGTGTATTTCTGTTTTTTTGTTTGTCTGTGTGTCTTTTGTGTGTATTTCTGTTTTTGTTTGTTTGTCTTTTTGTGTGTTTCTGTTTTTTGTTTGTCTGTGTGTGTCTTGTGTGCTTGTTTGTTTGTGTGCGTCTTTTTGTGTGTGTTGTTTGTGTGTGTGTGTGTGTGTTTGTTTGTTTGTGTGTGCGTGTGTTTTGCTGCAAGGATAAAACTGCACTTGATCTCCTGTGTGTCCAGTGCAGTGCTGAGTACTGTGTGCTGCGTATCGCACTGCTGCAGTGTTACGTAACCGTGCTGACTCGCCGTGTGTGTGTGTTATTAAACCCATGCGGTTTAAATGTCCTTCAGGAGCTCACAGACAAGAGAAAAACAGACTGACTATATTAGAGGTCAGTTTTCACCCTCTAATGATTGCAATGCACAATCTCTCACTTAACAATGCACTGGGAACTGCATAGCAGAATTCCAAAATCATTTAGAACACCCGAGTAACTGCTAAGAAACAACATGGCAACCACACAGAACACCCTAGTAACTGCATAGCAAGATGTTAAAACACTTTAGCAAAATCATAGCAATGCATTGTGGCGGGAAACCTTTGCATGGATAAACACCACTTCTGTTTTTTTTTTAACTCCTGTTACATGCAGAAGTTGATTTCTCTTTGTTGCCTCGCAGTGTTTGGAGTGGTTCTGTGAACAGCGCTGATCTGAGAGCAGTGTTGTGATCTCTGAGTCAGTCACCTGGGATTGAAAATGCAAACTGTCTGCTATGCGTCCAGATCACTAACATTAACCAGATCTGCACATCTCACTCTCCTTGATGAATTATTCATGGTGTTGAGCTACAGTCAGGCACGTGCTGAATATGAAACGCTGTGTTAATATTTCATCCTGCCATCTGCTCGATTTCTGGCGATTCGGGATAAGAGGCCTAGAGAGATTCGGTTTCTGGTCCTGGGTCATGGTGGTCCTAGTCTCTCGTAGCTAGAATCCGACTTGGTAAGAAACCATCTGACTGACATGAATGACAAACCGCAGTAAGCTTTCTTGCTGAGCTTGAGTGAAACCGGAGATTCACTAGTGCTGCTAGTCGACATTGACAATTAAAAAAAAAAAAGTCGACAAATATTTTTGTGGTTGAATAGTCATTTGATCTCACTTGACCTAATATAAGGGCCTGAAATAATGCGGTTTGACCAGTGGGGCGCTGTAGTGCAAGACTGTAATTCAGCTCTCCTGCATGCAGTCCAATAAAAGACGACTCCGCTCTTATGAGAATTATGTTGGAAAGTATTCAAAACCGAACCCGTTGAGTGTGGAAAAGTTTTACAAAACTACAAACAAAACAAATACAGTCATGTGTGAAGGTATCGATATACTCACAGCGAAGTTCTTTTTCCTTCGTTTAGAGGTAAAAAAAAAAAAGCTGCTGAGAGCAGTGTTTAGATGAATATGTAAATATATGCTGCACACTTCTCAATAGCAAAATAAGCGCACAACAAACATGACAGCGGTGAGAAAACAGCAGTTAAGAAAGCATCTGATCATAGCGTTGTGGATGTTTGCACATGATCTGCAGTCGGCACTGTGGTAAGTCACGTTACGACACTTTATACAATAGACTGACTAATAATCATAAGTTTCATTGATTATCAAAATAATTGTTTGTTGCAGCCCTTATATTCAGTGCAAATATAAATGATGACTGATAATGCACATTGATCAAGAGCGTATCGGAGGATGGCGTTCTGGCTGTAGGCCGCTGTGCACCTGACACACACAGAACTGCACAGCACCTGCTTCCTGGCATTGCTTTGCCTTTTGTCCATTTCTAGACAGTTTCACCTTCCTCTTCCTCTTCCTGTCACTCTCACTCCAGGTTTCTCTGGTTTGTCTCTAGCTGCAGTGTGTTGGCAGGGCTTCTTGTTTTCATTGGAACAGGCTGTTGTAGTGGTCGCAGTGGTGATGGCTGACTAATGACTGTTTTGTTAGTCTTAGGGTTCATTGGTGGTACCCATGTGGCCTGTGACCTTATGTAGACTGTGTGTGTGTGTGTGTGCGCGCAGATACAGTATATCAGAGCATCTGATACCTACATATTACCCACATGGTCAAATGCACTAATAACTACAAAGAGTTCCTTACTTTCCTTGATTTTTATTTGCAAGTAGATTTTATGCATGTAATGCATGTTTTTTTTGTTATGTTTTGTTTTTTTAATAGTAAATGGTAACTAACATTAATATAATATTAGTAGTAACATAAAAATGTTACTACTCATACAACACTAAGATATATAATATATATATACAGTGGGGAAAAAGTATTTAGTCAGCCACACCAATTGTACAAGTTCTCCCACTTAAAAAGATGAGAGAGGCCTGTAATTTTCATCATAGGTATACCTCAACTATGAGAGACAAAATGAGAAAAAAAATCCAGAAAATCACATTGTAGGATTTTTAAAGAATTTATTTGCAAATTATGGTGGAAAATAAGTATTTGGTCAATAACAAAATTTCATCTCAATACTTTGTTATATACACTTTGTTGGCAATGACAGAGGTCAAACATTTTCTGTAAGTCTTCACCAAAAGTGTTGCGTTTATAATTTTGTTCAGTGTGTGTGTGTGTGTGTGTGTGTATATATATATATATATATTTAATTAATTATAAATATATGAATTTATTTTATATATGCATGGTAATTTAATTTTTATTTTTAAAGTACATTTTATTTACATATTTATTAATATTATTTAAAAAATTTATATTTTATTTATTTGTTTTAGATTCACTTTTGGTCAAATGTCTTTCTACTATATGATTTTGCAGGTCAGAGGTCATCTAATGCTTCTTCACGTACTCTTTCGCTTCTGCTTTGAAACGTTCCAGTACATATGAATGAAAGTGATTGGGAAATCAGGTCTAGTGTAACCGCTCTGAAAGCGTCTAAATAAACAGTGAAGGAAGAGTTTTGCCTTTCTAAATCAGTGGTCCATGCTGGAAAGTTCTGCTAAAAGGTGGTAGCTCGTTTCACATCAACCTGGTGTTGACCCTTGACCCACAAAATCCAGGAACCATGTTCCTAGAACTGGACTGACCTGGTTTTTCCCGCTGGAAACGGACTCCAGAGTGTTGCTTTGGATGTGGCTTGTTGGTGAGTTTGTTTCTTCACTGAAGTGGGTTTTAGATTTGTGTGTTTCTCTCTTCTAGAAAGTGCTTCCTCCGGTCTGACTCATTCTGCTCTCAGTATTGTTCACCATTTTTGACCTGGTGGGAAACACAAAGTCTGCTGTGATTATTTACTGAAATCTCTCAAACTTCCTGTTTGCATGTTTATGCCACATTTTTCAAGGAACAAATAACTTGCTTACCAACCGATTCAGATCTTTAGTTTGGGCCTCAGTGTCTCAGTGTTTGTGTGTTTAACTGCAGTTTGCGCACAAAGACTAAATATATAAAAACACCTCAACAAACCGGAGGAAGAGGAAGAGGAAGAGGAAGTGGACTGGCTGGACTGTCGATGGTGGCACTGTGAGGTGAAGCCGGGCCCGGTTTTCTGATGAGAACAGAACAGATGGTTTGTCAGATCCGGTCCTGACTCTGATAAGGCTCTCAGAAAACTGCTTCTCAGGACTCTAGTCTGCGTGTCTCCCAGAGGATCATGAGGTTTTTTCGGATCCTGTAATGGGACGTCATGCTTTTTACCAGCAGGTGCAGTGGCTCTATTCCAGCTGATTTCTGACAGCAACCGTGAGAAAGATTGACTTTTATTGTCATTCTTTTTTTCTACACAGACTTGTGGGAATTTACCAAGTTTACTAATTGTCCGATTTTTTTTAATTTTATTTTTATTTGTCCATTGGAATGGAACAGAACAGTCAGAACGGCATACTTTCAGCACTACTTTTAAAAACAAGTAGTATGTGTACTGTGCACACTAAAATGTTATTAAATAATTGGATAATAAAACAACAATAATAATAATAATAAACGTAATAATTATATATATATATGTTTATTATTTTCATAGTTTATGTAATTTTATCATTATGTGTGTATTATTTTCATATTTTATTTTATTTAGAATGCAATTTTATCATATATTTCTTATTGAAATATTTATGAATAAATAATATTGATTATAAATATATTTATTAATTTTATATATGTACATATATGTATGTTTATTATTCAAGTATTTTCTTTTATTTATTCATTTACATTACATTTATTTAATTACATAAGTTTAGATATTTATGTAATGTAATTTTATCATATGCATTTTTTATTGAAATATTTATATATATATATATATGTTTATTGTATACACATACACGTAGTATGCTGTATGTGTACTGGGCACACTAAAATATTATTTAATAAATGAATAATAGTGATACAATTGTGATGCATTGAATCATGACAGGCTTTTTATTTAATTTTATATTTAATTTTATTTGTTTCTTTTTTCATTGTATTTGTTTTTGATCATTTATCTTAATTTATTAATTAAAAATGATTTATTATTTTCTAAATTATTCTGATTTTATAATAATATCATTTATTTTTCTTTTATTCATCTTTTCTGTGAGCACTGAATCTTTAATTTGATGGAATTGAGTAGTTTTCATTGTTTTTGCTGTCCTGCTGGAATCTTGTGACGTTGTCTGCTTAACTCTTCGTTCACATGTCAGAATGGTTCGTTTGGGCTGAGTAATGTGACTTTGACTCAAGTACACGTGCTGTGTTTGCGTTCGAGAGTGTGTGTGTGTGTGTGTGTGTGTGTGGTGATCCTATTACAGCCCTGGATGTCTCCTCTAAAGATAGAGCTGATTCCTGTGAGAGTCTTCTGCCTCTCTGCGTGTGAATTATTGTTGCACTGCCAATCTGTGCATGATTGTCGTCTGCATGAGGTTATGCGTGTTATGCGGCGCTTATGATGGACGGCTGGTGTGTGACGCAGACAGATGTGTGTATTCGGTCACTATAACAGCCTCACAGAACAAACACACACACCATGAAGGACGCGGTTCAGACTGAGCTCTTGATCTGGATGAGAAATGCTTGCTTTGTTTGGTGTAATTATGAAATCAAATCTCATTTTCACAAACAAACGGTCTTAAAGTGGCTAACAGATTGCATTGTTTTTCTTTCTGGAAATACTGCACGTGCTTCAGCGTGTCAGTGGCTCTGTAACTACAGAAAGCTTCTCCAGAATGTTTTTTAAAGCATCGTATGCACGTTTCTGACATGATTCCTGAAGGTAGACGACAATATTATGGTGACACTGCAGACGGTCTACCAATCATTTCATCTCAAAGTCATTTTTATAAATGACAAGATTTTGTCCTTCTCTCTTTCTGTTTCTTTGGCGGTAAGTCTGTCATGCTTTCCTGGCGTTTATTACACAGGTGGTTATCATATTTCCTGCTTTGAAAGTTTCATCAATTTTTTTTTTCATCTTTTTTTTTCATGAGTACTGAATTATTTTTATGTTTTATTTTATTTTTAATAGAATTTTATTTTTTTCTTTTATTCATATTTTCTGAGCCACAAATCATTTATTTTTTCTTTTATTCATCTTTTCCATGAGTACTGAATAATTTTTATTTTATATTTTATACAATGACAATATGATTTTATCGTTCTCTCTTTCTGTTTCTTTATATTTCTTTAGCGGTAAGTCTGTCATGCTTTCCTGGCATTTATTACACAGATGTTTATTATATTTCCTGCTTTGAAAGTTTCATAGAAATTTTTTTTTTTTTTTTTTTTTTTTTTAATGGGTTCTGAATTATTTTTATTTTATTTATTTAAAAAATATATATTTTTATAGAATTTTATGTTTTTCTTTTGCTCATATTTTCTATGAGCCACAAATATTTTTTATTTCTATTTTAATAGATTTTTTTTTTTCATCTTTTCCTTGAGTACTGAATTATTTTTATTTTATTTTTTATTTGTTTTTTTTATTTTTATAGCATTTTATTTTCTTTTATTCACCTTTTCTATGAGCAATGAATCTTTTTTTTTTATAGATTTTATTTATTTATAGAATTTTTTTTTTATTATTCACCTTTTCTATGAGCAATGAATCTTTTTTTTTTATAGATTTTATTTATTTATAGAATTTTTTTTTTATTATTCACCTTTTCTATGAGCAATGAATCTTTTTTTTTTATAGATTTTATTTATTTATAGAATTTTTTTTTTATTATTCACCTTTTCTATGAGCAATGAATCTTTTTTTTTTATAGATTTTATTTATTTATAGAATTTTTTTTTTATTATTCACCTTTTCTGTGAGCACCAAATCTGTTATTTTATTTTGTTTTATCATTTTATTTTTATTTCTATTATTTTTTATTTTGTGTTGTTTTCTAGCAATTTTATTTATTTTACCCATCTTTTCTGTGTGGACCTGCCTGAATAAATAAAATAAATAAATAAAAAATATATATAATTATTATTTTTTTGATTGATTTACTTTTTTTTTCAAAGTCTTCTCTACATTTTAACAATTTCTTTCTAAACGTAAAATGGCCTTTTCCATGAGATACTGCATTCCCTCTCTGAAATTCATTTTCAGGGGCTTTTTTAAGAACCTTCTTATGAGGGCATATTTGTTTTTTAACCATAGAAAATAACATCTTTTTGTCAAGTACTTCAATTGATTAAAATAATTTATACAAATTCTTAATCTGATTAATTTGGTGGGTTATTACCAATAAAATGAATTCAGCATAAGCTCGTGCTGTAATATATATATATATCTCTCTCTAACGAGGCAAAAAATCAGTTGATACAGATTCAAAACTGAGGAACCTCTTATGGACACGTTTTTTCTAGTGCACTTTGAAGTTTTGTGGTGGTGTTGTGGGTGTTTTCTTCCTGACCATGAATTTTCACGTTTT
>NW_015505876.1:94134-97439 GCF_001515645.1 Sinocyclocheilus grahami
GCTTTGAAAGTTTCATAAAATTTTTTTTTTTTTTTTTTTTTTTTTTAATGGGTTCTGAATTATTTTTATTTTATTTATTTAAAAAATATATATTTTTATAGAATTTTATGTTTTTCTTTTGCTCATATTTTCTATGAGCCACAAATATTTTTTATTTCTATTTTAATAGATTTTTTTTTTTCATCTTTTCCTTGAGTACTGAATTATTTTTATTTTATTTTTTATTTGTTTTTTTTATTTTTATAGCATTTTATTTTCTTTTATTCACCTTTTCTATGAGCAATGAATCTTTTTTTTTTATAGATTTTATTTATTTATAGAATTTTTTTTTTATTATTCACCTTTTCTGTGAGCACCAAATCTGTTATTTTATTTTGTTTTATCATTTTATTTTTATTTCTATTATTTTTTATTTTGTGTTGTTTTCTAGCAATTTTATTTATTTTACCCATCTTTTCTGTGTGGACCTGCCTGAATAAATAAAATAAATAAATAAAAAATATATATAATTATTATTTTTTTGATTGATTTACTTTTTTTTTCAAAGTCTTCTCTACATTTTAACAATTTCTTTCTAAACGTAAAATGGCCTTTTCCATGAGATACTGCATTCCCTCTCTGAAATTCATTTTCAGGGGCTTTTTTAAGAACCTTCTTATGAGGGCATATTTGTTTTTTAACCATAGAAAATAACATCTTTTTGTCAAGTACTTCAATTGATTAAAATAATTTATACAAATTCTTAATCTGATTAATTTGGTGGGTTATTACCAATAAAATGAATTCAGCATAAGCTCGTGCTGTAATATATATATATCTCTCTCTAACGAGGCAAAAAATCAGTTGATACAGATTCAAAACTGAGGAACCTCTTATGGACACGTTTTTTCTAGTGCACTTTGAAGTTTTGTGGTGGTGTTGTGGGTGTTTTCTTCCTGACCATGAATTTTCACGTTTTTGTTCCTGAACAAGTTCATGTGGGGAAAGTGTTTGTAGATCAGTCTTCAGCACAGAGACTCTGAACAATGGAGTTTGAGGTTTTATTGGTAAGCTGGACGATTGCCAGGCTTTTAGAGGATTACTTACCCAATAATGATTTCCACAGCAGCCTTATTTATGATTCGAATCATGTGAGAGGGAGTTATTTGAATAAGGTGTAAAGCCTGTTACTCTTACAAACAATCTGCTTTCTAGTCTGATCCTATTTTCTTATTGAATCTGGTCATAAGATCATAATTTTGAGTGCCAGCTGTGACAGACATCAGACGTCCTGACCTGAAACTGTAACCACAAAACCTACTGCAATCAGGGTCATAGAGGTCAGACACACTGAGACATGAAATTTGTAAAATAATTATCCCTAAATTTATGTATCTGAATTGAATATAAAATGTCCATCCAATTGGATTAGCATACGTTTTAACTTTAATAAACTTGACTAAATTTAATAACTAATTAATTAATAAATAACTACATTTGATGCATATTTGTCAGTCATAAATGAAACGGGTCAGATTTTCGCACTCGTCAAAATTATGGCATGGTTTATAAACTATTTGCATTTAATTGATTTTATTTAAATAATAACATTTTCAAAATGCATTTATACAAATCACTCAAAACCAGCATAAATCTGTTCATTTTGAAAATTATTAATTTATACATTTGAAAAGTATAAACATGGTTTATTAGGTTAAAACTGTGTATTGTAACTGTGTTAAAATGGATAGAAATTTTGATATGCAGTTCAAATAGATGCATTTAATTTTAAGGCTAAATATTTTGTTCTAAATAGATTTATTACAATTTCTTTTATTTATTTTTGAGTGAAATTCAAATACATAAATCTTACATGCAGGCCTATTTTTTTTTTTTTTTTCATATTTGGTTTGTTTTTGTTTTTTTTCCCTAAATACTTTTATTTTTTTTATTTTTTTTTTTATAACAAATAAATAAATCTTGAATTTAGGCCTAAATATTTTTCTCTAAATATTTCTGTTTTTATATTTGTTTGTTTGTTTGTTTGTTTTTGTGTTTGTGTGTTTGTTTGTGAAATTAAATTACGTACAAATCTGAAATTTAGACTAAATTTGATCTAAATATTTTTTCAGTGAAGTAGAGATGTGATATTTTGCAGAGGATGTTGAATGTTAGCAATAGCATTAGTATTATCAGCATTGATCTGGTTAGGCCGAATTATGTGGGGTTTTTTACATTTTAATGATGAAACCCCTTTTCTAAATGGGTTTTATTGGGTCTTTTATCATATTACTGTTAATGCTCATTTATGAAAGCAATAACTCCATGTAATGCAACCCAAAACTGCTTTTGGAGCAGCACTTTGACTGAAACCGTGTGCAGGAAGTGACATGAGATCTGTGTTTGTGCTGCTCTCAGGTCTTCCAGAGCAATACTACAGCCTGACGTGGTTCCTGAGCCCCATCCTGGGTCTGATCTTCACCCCTCTGATCGGCTCGGCCAGTGACCGCTGTACGCTGCGCTGGGGCCGCAGACGCCCCTTCATCCTGGCGCTGTGTGTGGGCGTCCTGCTGGGCGTCGCGCTCTTCCTCAACGGCTCGCTGATAGGTGAGCAGCTCCGAATGAACCTGAACCTGAATGCTTTCAACAGGCAACATGAAATCAAATTTACTTTACTTTCTTAATACATGTTCCTGGTCTTAGTTCACATCTATCTGTCTCCATTTCTTTCTCAATATAAACATTTCTGTAAAAAAAAAAAAACAGTATTTCCGAAACTTTAAAACTTCGGAGTCAACGTGAAATCAAAATGACTTTTTACTTTCTTAATACATGATCCTGGCTTTAATTTGAACGATTCATGAGTGCATATTATTTCAAAATGATCCCAATTAATTCTTTAATTCATACTTGTCCATAATTTTGCCATTTCTTTCTAATGGTGCTTTTCCACTGCATGGTACGGCTCGGTACGGTTCACTTTTGGGGGGTTTTCCACTGGGTACAGTACCTAGTACTTTTTTTTTAGTACCACCTCGGTTGGGGTTCCAAGTGAACTGTACCGTTACCAAACCGTTACGTGTAAACTCTGCTGATCACGGATTGGCCGGAGAGAATCGTCACTACCTGCGTCACTGAACTTGCGACACAAACACAAAAGAACCGCTAGATTTAAATCAGCACAGCCAGCGAAGGATCGAACGCAACGGTTTTGAACAAACGCACCTTTTTTAACAACCAAAAAGGGGGCTACGGGGCCCCCTTTTTTTTTTAGGAGTCGTGGTAGTAGAGGCGGCGCAACTATAACCACATGTGAATAATCCCGC
>NW_015505876.1:100771-125439 GCF_001515645.1 Sinocyclocheilus grahami
TTTTTTTTTTTTTCCCTAAATATTTTTTTTTTTTTTTTTTTTTATAACAAATAAATAAATCTTGAATTTAGGCCTAAATATTTTTCTCTAAATATTTCTGTTTTTATATTTGTTTGTTTGTTTGTTTGTGTGTTTGTTTGTGAAATTAAATTACGTACAAATCTGAAATTTAGACTAAATTTGATCTAAATATTTTTTCAGTGAAGTAGAGATGTGATATTTTGCAGAGGATGTTGAATGTTAGCAATAGCATTAGTATTATCAGCATTGATCTGGTTAGGCCGAATTATGTGGGGTTTTTTACATTTTAATGATGAAACCCCTTTTCTAAATGGGTTTTATTGGGTCTTTTATCATATTACTGTTAATGCTCATTTATGAAAGCAATAACTCCATGTAATGCAACCCAAAACTGCTTTTGGAGCAGCACTTTGACTGAAACCGTGTGCAGGAAGTGACATGAGATCTGTGTTTGTGCTGCTCTCAGGTCTTCCAGAGCAATACTACAGCCTGACGTGGTTCCTGAGCCCCATCCTGGGTCTGATCTTCACCCCTCTGATCGGCTCGGCCAGTGACCGCTGTACGCTGCGCTGGGGCCGCAGACGCCCCTTCATCCTGGCGCTGTGTGTGGGCGTCCTGCTGGGCGTCGCGCTCTTCCTCAACGGCTCGCTGATAGGTGAGCAGCTCCGAATGAACCTGAACCTGAATGCTTTCAACAGGCAACATGAAATCAAATTTACTTTACTTTCTTAATACATGTTCCTGGTCTTAGTTCACATCTATCTGTCTCCATTTCTTTCTCAATATAAACATTTCTGTAAAAAAAAAAAAACAGTATTTCCGAAACTTTAAAACTTCGGAGTCAACGTGAAATCAAAATGACTTTTTACTTTCTTAATACATGATCCTGGCTTTAATTTGAACGATTCATGAGTGCATATTATTTCAAAATGATCCCAATTAATTCTTTAATTCATACTTGTCCATAATTTTGCCATTTCTTTCTAATGGTGCTTTTCCACTGCATGGTACGGCTCGGTACGGTTCACTTTTGGGGGGTTTTCCACTGGGTACAGTACCTAGTACTTTTTTTTTAGTACCACCTCGGTTGGGGTTCCAAGTGAACTGTACCGTTACCAAACCGTTACGTGTAAACTCTGCTGATCACGGATTGGCCGGAGAGAATCGTCACTACCTGCGTCACTGAACTTGCGACACAAACACAAAAGAACCGCTAGATTTAAATCAGCACAGCCAGCGAAGGATCGAACGCAACGGTTTTGAACAAACGCACCTTTTTTAACAACCAAAAAGGGGGCTACGGGGCCCCCTTTTTTTTTTAGGAGTCGTGGTAGTAGAGGCGGCGCAACTATAACCACATGTGAATAATCCCGCCCACTCTAAAGCGGTACTGAACTGCAGTGGAAACGCGAACCGTGCCGTGCCGTGCCGTACTGAGCCGTGCCGAGCCGAGTCGAGTCGTACCACGCAGTCGAAAAGCGCCATAAATGTAAAGCCAACTTTTCTCCATTCATTCATTCATTCTTCATACTTTCTCTATTTCTTTCTGAATGTAAGGGTAACTTCATTCATTCTTCATACTTTCACTAATTTCTAAATGTAAAGGCAACTTTTTTTCATTCATTCATTCATTCATTCATTCTTCATACTTTCTCTATTTCTTTCTTAATGTAAGGGTAACTTTTCTCATTCATTCATTCTTCATACTTTATAATATATATAATTAATAATCTCTTCCTAATTGAAAGAACTTGCTCCATCTCTGAAATAACTTTTCACTTCATTTTTTTAGCTAGAAAATGTTAACTAGTAGTCAGCCTTGCGTTAAATAGCTTGCAAACAGCAGTTCATGCTGACTCTAAACGTTTAACCAGAGAAAACGCGTCTTGCATGGGTCATGCAGTCTTTCTGAGGGCGAGATGTTTGCAGAGACAGAGCTGGTTTTTGCAGGAACGCTTCTGTTCTTGGCACAGAACATGTGACGCTGTTATCACCGCCACATTTGTATTGGAGGGCAGAAGTGACACATGCAGACGCCTGCTGATCTCTGAACCTCGTTCAACACCTGTCATCTTCCACATTTCCACCTGCCTGAACACGGTCTCAAAAAACAGCATTAATAAGACCAGAAACTTAACATGTTTTTTGTCCTTCCCAGATGTACTTTTTCCTACCAAGGTGTTTTAGACATGTACCATGGTAATACCTTGTTTTGTACTGTATTCTCCTGACTATCTGTCAGTATTTGAGCAGAAAGACATGGCTGCGTGTGTGTGTGTGTGTGTGTGTCATGAAGTCCGTCAGTCTCTATGACATGGGAAAGGACTAGGAACCAGTTCACAGGGAACTGTTTCCTGTTGTGCACTTTTTTTACCTTTCATTGCCTATCTGGAACAACTTCCTGTCTCCACGGCTAGCTTGCTGCGCACCGACTGCATTGTCAGGAAGAAAGCGCAATACTCAGCCTCCCGCTGACCCGACACAGAGCTATGAGTCTACAACGAGCTTCTGCCCTCTGTGCCTGTTTTTACAGCTTAATACACTAAATATTAGAACAGTGTTTAAAATACTACAATACATTTGCATTTAAAACTATTAGAAAGACTTATTTTTATTATATAAGATTTATTATATAAGGTTTTTTTTATGATTTTCTTTTATTTATTTATTTTATTTTGGTGGTGCATTACCGTGAAGCTGGTATGTTGTGGATGTTGCTAAGTGGTTTCTATGGTGTTCTAAGAGTTTTTTTTATGTTTATAAATTTTACATGTTGTGTTTTGTTTTTTTAATTATATATTTTTTTATTTTAATAACATTTAAGAAAGACTTTAGATGCATTTTATATATATTTTTTATCTTATTTTAGTTGTTTATATGCTGTTCTAAGAGTTTCTTTTTATTTATTTATTTTTTTCACTACTTTTATTTTTATACTCGCTACTTTCTTCTCACTAGCCGTCATGATGCTAGAATGTTGTTTTATTTCATTTCATTTTATTTATTTATTTTATGTTGTGTATGTTGCCAAGGTGTTGCTAAGCAGTTTATGGTGTTCTACGAGTTTTTTTTTTTTTTTTTTAGGTGTATTGCTAGTCGTTGCTAGGGTGTTCTGGGTGGTTGCTAGGTGGTTCATCTATACTAGACTAAATCAAAAGTTCACCCTAATGTCTATCAGGTCCTTTCTTCAATGTAAGTCTATGGGACTTTTTTTTTTTCTAAACCACCAGGTAAAAATCAATCAGAACAAACAGCAGTCTCTCCTGAATGAGGACTCGTTTATGAATGAAATCCTTCATTCAATGTGGAAACACTGAAGTTTGATATTTTATGTTGGAGGTTTATTCAGATCATTGTGAGCAGTAGCAAACAAACACCAATAGTTACACACATAAAACACATGTTGACCAGTCACATGCTCTACTGGAAAAGCACTAAAATAAGCCTGAACAATCAATACATGTCTGTATGTATTGACAAGGGACTATAAAAATAACATTTCATTAGAATGGGTACTTTTAAAAACCTATTGCATTGGTTTCAAAATAATCTGTAAACCTTTTGTATGTTCAATAATATATTTTACTTGTCTCAGACACATTATACATATATTTGTGACCCTGGAACACAAAAGCAGTCTTAAGTCGCTCGGGGATATTTGTAGCAATAGCCAAAAATACACTGTATGGGTCAAAATTATAAAAAAAATTATGCCAAAAATCATTTGGATTTTAAGTAAAGTTCATGATCCATGGAGATATTTTGTAAATTTCCTACTGTAAATACAGTATATTAAAACTTAATTTTGGATTAGTAATATGCATAGCATAGAACTTCATTTGGACAACTTTTAAGGCGATGTTCTCAATATTTCGATTTTTTTGCACCCTCAGATTCCAGATTTTCAAAGTTGTATCTCTGCCAAATATTATTATATTTTGAAAAATTGACCCTTATGACTGGTTTTGTGGTCCAGGGTCACATTTATATCTTTAAATCCAAAACACTTCAATGGAGAAAATACAATTGTTTGAAATGTATTTTGTTTAATAGTATACATGTTAACTTTCACAAATAAGCCTCTAGTATTGCTTGTTTGTTTGTTTCCTTTTTAGCCAAATAATTCTATTAAAGAATGTAAAACTAGCATTGAATAAAACAGACACTATGTGACTTAAAAATGATTTAGGCGAAGCAAGCTTATTTACTGTACATAGCACATTTCATACACCATGGTAAAAGGAATTAAAATAATCATAAAAGTAGTCACAACAATACAATTTTTAAATGATTCAAAAATTGATTTAAAATTAAATTTAAGGCAGTTATGAATAAAAGATGATGATACATTAAAATAGAGTGCCGTAAGTTCAGACGGGGCACAGTGCTCATTCAGTAAATGCACAGCTAAACAGATGGGTTTTGAGTCTGATTTAAATATGGCTACTGATATTTAGCACAACATATTTAAATATGTTGGCAATTCTGAACATGCTTGCAATCACCATTTAATAGTGCAGCTGCTTTTAACATTTAAGTCCATTCCAAACCGTGTTATTGTAGTGTAATTTAGTATACTACAATATTGTAGTATTTATTGATATTTTGAAATTTTGCTATGCATTTTCAACATCTTTTATTAGTTTTTTTTAATACTTCTGCACAGCTTTCATTTTTATTTCAGTTTTAAGTGTTTTTGCTTTGTGTGTGTGTGTGTGTGTGTGTGTGTGTATAAAATGTATATATTATTGCAGCTTTATTTCAATATTCCGAAAATGGTTTTTAATCGTTTTAGTTAAAAATATCAACACTGATTCTGAACAATTCTGTAGATTTTTCTCTGACGTGATCTGTTTGTGTCTGTCCGTCTCAGGTCTTGCTTTAGGAGACGTGCCAAATAACCAGCCCATAGGAATCGTGATGACGGTTTTGGGGGTGGTGGTGCTGGATTTCTCTGCGGATGCGACGGAGGGTCCCATACGAGCATATCTGCTGGACGTGGCCGACACGGAGGAACAGGACATGGCCCTCAACATCCACGCCTTCTCTGCAGGTACAGCACTGCCAAAGTCTGCCTGATTTCAGTCATAGATCACAACTTCAAAAACTTGAATGACTGATTGGCATGAATCACAGGCCACTTTTACACTGCTGATAAATGCGGTTGGCTCTCTTATTTTGTTTTTGAGATCTCATTCTGCAGTTATTTATGTGAGTGACATCTGCAGTCTATGACTGTTTTCATGCCAAAAAAAAAAACATTTTCTAAAAGTAAATGTATCTTGATTTAGAAACATTTAGATATTTGTACTTTTTAAACCAAGACAAAAATACTAGATCGTGTGCGTATAGAATCAGTGGTAAACAAGACAAAAATACTAGATAGGAAATAAACTTTTGCAGTCTATTTTGAACTATAATTATCTAAAGATTCTTAAAACAACACATTTACTTGGACTAAATATACTTAAATTAAGTGAGTTTATGCTTAAAACAATAATAACATCTGCAAATATGGTCAGAAAAAAACGGAAGAAAACAAGTTTTTAGATGTTTTGTTTTTTATAGATGTTTGTTCTTGTTTTACGCATAAACCAATGCAATTTTGATACATTTTTCAAAAACAAAACTTAATATCTTAAGTAATTTTCCTTCTGAAGTAAGTGGATCTTGATTTAATAATGTTTAGATATATGTAATGGAAAACGACAAAAATACTGATAAAGAAAATAATTTTTTTTGCATTGTAATTTTTTGTACAAATATCGAAGTATTCTTAAATCAATAAACATTTACTTGAGAAGCAAAATTAAGTTTTCCTTTCTTTCCCTGTTTGTTTATGCTTGAAACATGAAAAAATGTAGATGGGGTATTTAATATTATTTTACTTCATTTTTTTTTTTTTTTAAGCATAAACTAATTTTCCAAATAAAATTAAGTATTTATCAATGACTTAAGTTTTAAGTAATTTTCCATCTCAAATAAATGTATCTTAAATTTTTAAATGTTGATATATATATATATATATTTATTTATTTATTTATTTTTATTTATTTTTTTTCGCATTGTGCCTTTTAAAATCGCTTGTCATTCCCAAAAGCTTTGTTATTGTGTACGTGTCTGTATAAAATCAGTGCTAAACTGTGCATGTTGTGTTTTAAGGGCTCGGAGGGGCGGTCGGTTATGCCCTTGGTGGTCTTGACTGGACGCACACCTTCTTGGGTCGAACCTTCAAGTCTCAAGAGCAAATTCTGTTCTTATTTGCCGCGGTACTGTTCACGGTTTCCGTGGCTCTGCACCTCTTCAGTATTGAAGAGCAACAGTTCAGCCCTCAACAGGACCGTCTGG
This sequence comes from Sinocyclocheilus grahami, assembly GCF_001515645.1. Taxonomy (NCBI): domain Eukaryota; kingdom Metazoa; phylum Chordata; class Actinopteri; order Cypriniformes; family Cyprinidae; genus Sinocyclocheilus; species Sinocyclocheilus grahami. Next base: position 107,141 of record NW_015505876.1, read on the forward strand.
ATGAAGAGGCAGAAACCGAATCCAGTGTTAAAATCACCCCACACCAACCCCAGCTCGAAATGATCCACGAAGACGAGTCCTACGAGCATTACGACCTCTACGCAGACCGGCGATCGGAGCGAGAGCTGGACATGGATTTCTTAGACGTGGACATCGTTCGAAGTAAAAGCGACTCCGTTTTGGCAATGGCCGACACTACGCTGGACCACCACGACATGCTGTTTCTGCGTGAAATCGAGCCGTCTATCTTCCAAGATCGCATTTCTTCCTATCACGGGTCACCGCCACGGCGCCGCAGCAGTGTGGAGAGTCAGGAGTTCCTGCGCGGAAAATTCAGCCGACTATCTGCGTTTCTACAGCAGGCCGAATGTGACGGAGAAGAAGCTCTGCTCGACAGTCAGCTCAACCAATCCAAAGAGGCCAACGGCCATATGACGGACCTGAATGGCCACGGGCCGCCCGGTATCAAACCCTCCAGCACCACCGCATCCATGCGCCGCAGACGCCACACCTTCTACCGACAGTCATCCTGCACGTTTTCCTACTACGGCCGGGTCGGATCCCACCGCTACCGCTACCGGCGCGCCAATGCTGCGTTCCTCATCAAACCGTCACGCAGCATGAACGACATCTACGAGATAGAGAAGCGGCAGAAGCAGAGGAACGGACAGAGAGCGAGGCACCAGAGCGGGAACACCAACTCCAGCGGGGACACGGAGAGCGAGGAGGGCGAGGCCGAGACCACCGTCCGCCTGCTCTGGATGTCCATGCTGAAGATGCCCAAAGAGCTGTTCAGACTGTGCGTGTGTCACCTGGTCACGTGGTTCTCCATCATCGCAGAGGCTGTGTTTTACACTGACTTCATGGGGCAGGTCATCTACGAGGGCGACCCTACGGTGAGAGATGCATTGCTTTTTTTTTCAATGCATCCAAAGCGACTCGCATTGCATTCAAGTTACACATTTGATTAATTTATGCATTCCCCGGGAATCGAACCTTGGCGTTGCTAGTGCCATGCTCCACTGTTTAAGCTATGAAAATATAGGAAAGCATTCCTGTAGCTCAAACAGTAGAGCGTGGTGCTAATAGTAATGCCAAGATTGTAGGTTCGATTGTTGGTTCGATTCCCTGGGAATGCATTAACTTATCAAATGAATCAACTTGAATGCAATTTAAGTCACTTCGGATAAAAGTGTCTGACAAATGCATACAATGTAAGCTAAGTTCAAGGACCTGTTCACCCCAAATTATTATTTCATTGTCATTTACTCACCCATGAGCAATGCCAGGGGTTGTGGGTTCGATTCCCAGGGAATCCATGAACTGATCAAATGTACAGCTTGAATGCAATTTAAGTCGCTTCAGATAAAAGCATCTGCCACATGCATACATGTAAATGTAGGATATGTTCAAGGAATCGTTCCAAGCGACTTGCACTGCATTGAAGGTACACAGAGAGATGCATTGCTTTTTTTTTCAATGCATCCAAAGCGACTCGCATTGCATTCAAGTTACACATTTGATTAATTTATGCATTCCCCGGGAATCGAACCTTGGCGTTGCTAGTGCCATGCTCCACTGTTTAAGCTATGAAAATATAGGAAAGCATTCCTGTAGCTCAAACAGTAGAGCGTGGTGCTAATAGTAATGCCAAGATTGTAGGTTCGATTGTTGGTTCGATTCCCTGGGAATGCATTAACTTATCAAATGAATCAACTTGAATGCAATTTAAGTCACTTCGGATAAAAGTGTCTGACAAATGCATACAATGTAAGCTAAGTTCAAGGACCTGTTCACCCCAAATTATGATTTCATTGTCATTTACTCACCCATGAGCAATGCCAGGGGTTGTGGGTTCGATTCCCAGGGAATCCATGAACCGATCAAATGTACAGCTTGAATGCAATTTAAGTCGCTTCAGATAAAAGCATCTGCCACATGCATACATGTAAATGTAGGATATGTTCAAGGAATCGTTCAAAGCGACTTGCACTGCATTGAAGGTACACATGTACATTTGATCAGTTCATGCATTTACTGGGGAATCAAACCCTAAACCTTGGCCTTGCTAGTGCCATGCTCCACTGTTTAAGCTATGAAAATATAGGAAAGCATTTCTGTAGCTGTAGAGTGTGGTGCTAATAGTAATGCCAAGGTTGTGGGTTCGATTCCCAGGGACTGCATTAACTGATCAAATGAATCGACTTGAATGCAATTTAAGTCACATCGGATAAATGTCTCTGACAAATGCATACAATGTAAGCTAAGTTCAAGGACCTGTTCACCCCAAATTATGATTTTCATTGTCATGGCATACATGTAAATGTAGGATATGTTCAAGGAATCGTTCAAAGTGACTTGCACTGCATTGAAGTTACACATGTACATTTGATCAGTTCATGCATTTCCTGGGAATCGAACCCAAAACATTGGTGTTGGTAGTGCTGTGCTCTACTGTCCGAGTTACAGGAATTTTCATACATTTTTATAGGGGCTTTTGTGTGAGGACAAAGATCCAAATTTAATCTGTTAATCACTCAAAAGACTAGCAAATGACTCAAATCCATTACAGCAGTTTTTACACTAAATCTTAATGTCTTTTGTCCCTGTAGGCCCCGCTGAACTCCACCGCCCTTCATAACTACCACAGAGGGGTTCAGATGGGCTGCTGGGGGCTGGTGAATTACGCCGCCACCGCCGCCATCTGTTCAGGTACGTATCCTGAAACTAGATGTTCAACCGTCTGATCTGTTCAAGTGTAATTCTTCATGTGTATGTCTCTGTGAATGTAGCTTTACTGCAGAAGTATCTGGATAACTTTGACCTCAGCATAAAGGTCATCTACATCCTGGGCACTCTGGGCTTCACCGTTGGTACGGCCGTCATGGCGATCTTCCCCAACGTCTACGTCTCCATGGTGATGATCAGCAGCATGGGCATCATCTCCATGAGCATCTCGTACTGTCCGTATGCTCTGCTGGGCCAGTATCATGATAATAAAGAGGTCAGAGGCAGCTCCGCGCTTGCATTCATCTGTGTGAGACTGTAATCCGGCCGTATTACAGCTAATCCCAGCGCTAGACCTAATCTTTGTCCTGACCGTCTCTCAGAACTCAGGGTTGAGGGTGACATTTAAACATTTAAAGTAACAGGCATTGTTTCATCAAATTACTTTCTGGGCGTAACAAACTCTGTAAGTAGCTGACTTAAAAAAAATAAAAAATAAATAAAAGCTTTACTAGTAATCAGAAATAGTATAGCATGGAAAAAATGTTGCGCACAAACTGAATAGGTAGTGCTACAAATTCTTATAAAATCAGCTCCGCGCTTGCATTCATCTGTGTGAGACTGTAATCCGGCCGTATTACAGCTAATCCCAGCGCTAGACCTAATCTTTGTCCTGACCGTCTCTCAGAACTCAGGGTTGAGGGTGACATTTAAACATTTAAAGTAACAGGCATTGTTTCATCAAATTACTTTCTGGGCGTAACAAACTCTGTAAGTAGCTGACTTAAAAAAAAATAAAAAAAAATAAAAGCTTTACTAGTAATCAGAAATAGTATAGCATGGAAAAAATGTTGCGCACAAACTGAATAGGTAGTGCTACAAATTCTTATAAAATAAAATTTTTAATATATATTTAGAATATTTAATCTGAAATAAGTATTTAATCTACTAGAAATTGAAAGTGCAATCTCTACAAATAAAAATAAGTTTGTGTCCTGTGCACGAGCAAACTGAATAGTTAGTGCTGTGAATTCTGATTTCGTTTTTATTAAAAAAAAGATTTAAATATGTAAATATATATTTTATATATTTATTTTACAATATTTAATCAGCTAGAAATTTAAATTGCAGTCTCTATACATAAAAAGTCTCCGGTGCATGAGAAAATTGAATAGTTCAGCGAATTCTGATTCATTTTATTTGATTGTTTATTAAATCTTTTTAAATTAAATACTTTAAATATATATTTTAAAATTATTTAATCGGCAAGAAATTTGGATTTCTATCTCTTTACATAAGTCGGTGTAATCCTGTAATTAATTAGTACAACAAATGCAATTAAAAGCAGTACAACAAATACTACCATGATGTATACCTTTAATTGTACTCTAAAGATTATATAAAATATATTAGTAGCTACAGTAGATATAATTTTAATATCTATAGATTAAAAAAAATTGTTGCTTTTCAAAATTTTTTTTTATTTTTTTTGCTTTATATAAAAAAATAATAATAAATTGTTTAATTGTCATGAAAATCATGTCTTTCGGTCTAATTTTAGCGAACTGGTTTCATAGTGTAATACATTTTTCATGCTGCTTGTCTCGAAATAAACAGCCTTCTTAGAGCAACTCGTGCAACGTGTGGTAAATTTTGGCAGATAAATATTTCAAAAACAATGAAAATGTTGTATTTTCCTCATGAGTTGTTATTTGTATGTAGTAAACCGTTTCCACTAGTACTCATTTTATTTTTAATACTCCCTGATAGGTCTTAACCAGATTTCTGGTAGGATAGAGCGGGATACTGACATTGGTGTGTTTTTTGCTGTCTGCAGTATTGACACTCGCACTAGCGGTCTGTTTACATTAGCACCTGGTTGCTACGTGTTTTTGGTGGCGAGATGTGATCTTGTCTGCCTGAACAGACTCATCTCCGCCATCTTTGCTCAAACGTGGGCCTTTTTTTCAGGCCTCAGCTGCACTCGATGGTTTCCTGACACTGAGGATGATTGTGCCGAACTGTGATTGTGAGTGTTTTTCACTCCATCAGATATTACGTGGATTTTCGAGACATTTTTTGAGGTCTGGTGACTTGTATTTCTGACCAGACGTGACTGTAATCTGGACGCAATTCTACTTCCTGTCTTGCCGGCTGGAGAGTTTACCAGGCCAGTTAGGCCAAACGTTTTGTTTGCTTTAACATGCATAGAGTATTAAAATCTTAAGATAAGCTGATATATATATATATTTTATTTTCTGGAATGTTTATTGAAGTAAAACCAAACTTGAAGGAGAAAACCAAGTTTCTGACAAATCAAGCAACGTTGCAATAGCTGCACCTGCCTCGGGTCACTGTTGGCATGAAACAAAGAGTGAAAAATTTAAGGGGGTCTGAATACTTTCCGTACCCACTGTATATACTTTAGTATATACTTTTATACAATTTTATATATACAGTATATATATATAATATATAAAATACAGTTTATAAACCAGCATGAACATGCAAAAAAAATCAGGAAGGGCGCCAACACTTTTTCACACCACTGTGTGAATATATATATATATATTTTTTTTTTGTATAATATTTATATTACATAAGTCCAAGAATACTATATTGCCCATTTAAAAAAATAAAAAAAACTTTACAAAATACTAAAAGGATTTTTTTTTAAATGTATATCACACTGGTTTAAAGACTATCAAGATTCCAAATGCTTACATTTTTAAATCAGTGTGATCTAAATATAATTATTATATTAAAAATTAATGTATTAATAGTACAATAATAAATAACAAAAATAATTGTATTACTTTTTTAATATATATCACACTGGTTTAAAGACTATTAAGATTCCAACTAAAGAAACAATATTGTGGTCAAAAAAACGTTACAGTTCAGCAATAATAATAAACATTTGTCTCATATTTGCACCCATAAATGAATGGAAGCATTACACACAATAAAGGGATCCAGTTTAAGTTTTTGTCCTGTGAGGTAAGACAAGAGCAGAAGGTTAGAAAGCCTGAATCAACTTCACTGCTGTAGATTATTAGCTTACAATGAAAGTCTAGCAGACACTTGGGCCACGGTGCTCAGCAGCACATGTGAAGACCTAAGAGTTTTTTTGTTGTTTTTTTTTTTGCATTGGGAAGTGATTAACACACCAATCTCACACTAACATGCTTATTTAAATGTTCTGCTTTAATGTCAAATAAAGTCAAGTCACCTTTATTTGTATAGCGCTTTATACAATACTGGTTGTGTCAAAGCAGCTTTACAGTGTCAAACAGGAAAATAGTTTGTCAATAATGCAAGATGACAATAACAAAGAGTCATTTTTCCAGCTAAAGTCAGTTCATTGATGATTCAGTGCTGTCATCGTCCAGTTCACATAGGTGTGATGGTTAAATCTACCTTTTTATATCTTCAATGGTAGTGCTGCCTGCTTGGCCGCTGGGTTTCCATTGTAAATGTATTAATGCAGATGCTTTTCTGATCTTTTTTTAACAAATGTACAGAATGTCAATCAAGCTTCACATGCAAATGAACCCAGAATCTTGTTTTAACCCAGATGTGTGTGGTGCTGGAGTCTCACCTGACGCGTGAGAGATGGATGATGGCACAGACGGATCGGGAAGGAAGATGTGTTGGGGTTTTCGGAGGAGTCGATGTGCTCTGATGAATCACTGGGAATAGTCTGCTTCTCAGGGCCATTTTAAGACACAGGGAATCTTTATTAACTTTTGTGGATGTATTAGCCTGGTAATGAACAAATCAATTATTCATCTTTTTTTCATAATTTTAATTCGTTAGATCTGATAGATGAACATTTTATTTTTTCATCCCCTTTTTTCTTTTTTTTGAAGGAAAAGCACAGTCCTGTTACACTGTACTGGTGAAACACCCAATTTGGTGATTCAGTGTTTTGAAACGCGTTGGTTTCGTGTTTCCAGAATTAGTGATATGGATGGTTAATTGGACGATATTTGGCCATTTTGAGATACCCGTTTGGCCTGACTGACAAAAGTTGTCATTCCACCTATAGTATCAGTTACGAAATCTACAGATTTTCAGTGAAGTTTGATTATATTGTGTAAAAATATTGATATCGGCCAATACAAACCCTCAATCGACCACTAGTCAGAACTATTCTCAATAATATCGACCAACAGATCACCGTTTAAATGCATCTTTACATTATTCAAATGTGATTTGGATTTCATTAGTGTCTGAGATCATGACTGGAAATCAATATATGTGGAATAAATAAATATATACAAATAATGCATAAATAAATAAATATAAACTTAAATTAAATGCGTTTAAAATAATAGTTAAAAATAAATACAGAAAATAAGTAAAAATAAGAATAATAAATTCAAGACTAAATTAAATAAAATTGTGTTTTATCTAGTTGTATATTACTTATCGTATTATTACATATTTTTTATTTCTAAATTGTACCTTCAGAATATTTCTGCGAATTTATAATGCACAACTAATCTTTAGCACTAAAAGAACGTCTCCCAGAAATCCTGTAAAATTCAACCAATCCGATGACGACTTCGAAACTCTCGAAGTGTTTCCAGTAGGGTATATGTCGAACGTCAACTGACCAAAACCCGGAAAACAGGTCTCATCACTTCCGCTTGTGCGAGAACTTGCTAACCATAGATATGTATAGGTAGATGCCCCAAGCGCCAAGCACGTAGACGCGTCCGCCATCTTTAACGGTCAACTTGACGTCATTCACCATAATAATCAACGAATATTCACATTCCTGCACAGCCGATGGTTGTAAAAACCGCCAGAATTTAAGTTCCCCGAAGAAACGGCATAACCTTTTACAGGTGAGCATGTGTTGGTTTGTGTTTTTAAATGTATTAACATTGGTAACTTATGTTACTGTTATGGTGAATGACGTCAAGTTGGCCCTTCCAATATGGCCGACGGCTTACGTATAGCGGCCCATAGAAACAGTCGCTAATGAAGAATCTACGAATACATATCTATGGTGTTAACAGCCACAATAAATAATAGCGATATCTATGGACTTTTAAGATAATCAGTTAAACTAGCTAGCTGTTTTTATGGTTGACATTTTATTCAATTTTTATATCTAAATGTTAGTGAAAAGAATAAAAATAAAAAACGTTTAGATATCAGTCCGAATCTTGAGTACAACTGCTTTATATTTAACGAAGCATATGCAAAACGCTTGAACCGGAAGCGACGAGACCCGGTTAACAGAATACGGAAGTTTGTTGTGCATAACCCTTATTTTGTGTGCCATATGCATCAGACGCTCAGCCAATGGTCCGTGGTACCAAAGCCACTAGAAGGCAAGCCTGCAACCTAAAAAAAAGCCAAAAAAGTGTAACGGCTAATGCTAACACTTCCGGTTTGCCAGTACGTGGGAAAGGAGACCACACTCTTAAAAAAAAAAAAAAAGGTTCTTAAATGGTTCTTTGGAAGGGTGTATGGTTCCATACCTTTCAGATCCAAAGCCATTAAATAGACGAAGTGATTCTTTGTGGAAAATGATTCTTCCCCTCCCCCTCCTTTCAGTCTTTTTCGTGCCGTATGGTTTTAGAAGAGTCTAATAAGAACTCTTCTGGAACTTGAACAAGAACTACACTTTCCTGTATTTCAGTAGCCTTATAAATATGCATGCAAATTACAGCAAAGTGCAATAGTTACAGTACGGTGTTCGTCAGTGGTCAAAAAGGATTTAAACAGTGAATTTTGAATCGATGTCTTCTTGTAAACTCGGATGTAGATTTGGATGGCAATTAAATTACTATACAACCTTGGTATTTGTCAAAACAACAGGGCCATTCGGTCGGGGATTTTTATGTGGGTGGTGGGCTGACATTTTGGATTTGGACCGCAATGAAATCACAGACCTAACCCCTGTAAATGTTGAAAATAGTTTACGTCCCCATGAGAAACAATTACTGTCCACGGCCTTTATAGTGATGTCTGTAAAAATAAATCTGCAAAGTTCCTCAGTGATACTCATGCATTGGGATAAAGATAAATTCCCTGTAGAGGTCTGTGTTTGTGAGCCCACAGACATAATATTAATAAGTGATTCATTGTGAAGCGTAGAGAGGTTAGTTGATTATAACGAAACTTTGTGAGATCGTGATGAACTGAAATGAGCTTTTTACAGATTTTGAAGGGAGCTTTCTAGAAATCCTATAAAATTACTTCATAATTATTTGAAATTAATTAAAAATGAGATGGGAATGTTTTGTTTATTGGTTTTTGATAGTAACAATCTTCAGGGTATAGTCTTAAGTTGAACAATGTTTGTTGAAGGTAGAACAACAGTAAAAAAAAAAAATTTTAATACATTTTTCTAGCAAGCTAGATGTGTCAAGTTTAGAATGGCAGTAAATTTGCACCTTTTTGCAGCTTGCTTTCAGCGAATAATGCGCATTATGTACAGCTAACAACATTATTTTTATACTTCCCAGATATGACTGAGCATTGGACTACCACAGAGGTTTGCCAGTGGCTTGATGAAGTGTCACTGGGACACGCAAAACCAGCATTCATCAGTCAGTAAAATGGGATGATCATTCTGATATTCTGATCTGCTGCACAAAAAACATTAATAATAATAATAATAATTTAAAAAGGTTTCTCGAGCAGCAAATCAGCATATTAGAATGATTTCTGAAGGATGTTACACTGAAGACTGGAGTAATGATGCTGAAAATACAGCTTTTATATATTTTATATATTAAAATATTGCTTAGTGTAAAACATGTTGAAGATTAGCCGATTGACGAATGTCAATTCATTAAATAAGTTGTTTCCTCTGAAAAGCTGTTTATTCAGCGAAGCCTCTCCTCCATTGACATCCTTTAAAAAAAAAAAAACCTGTGTGAATGTACCGTTATTTACCCAGCTTAGTTTTTAGTTTGGTTGCGCATGCGCACCAGCGCACCATGTGCACCCGTTTATGAGGTTTCTCATCGTTCTACTTCAAGTAATCCATTAACTAAACTCATTATTTCGATTGCCAACTGTTTTCATTGTCTGATTCTAGAGGTGAAAACAGTCAAGAGTGAGCTCAGAGCAGCTCCAAAGACAAACATTCACACACGCAGCGCGAGAGATTTCTCTGACATGCGGTTGTTTCTGTAATTATCTGCATTTGCTTGATCATTGATCCAGTCTAGCCCATCTGAAACCCTCCTCTAGAGTCACGAATATGCTCTCGGAAGAGTTTCACATGTGATTCCTGACAGTCATTATAAACATGCAGCCTTTTTATATTTAATTTTCCCCCCTATATATCCCAGCTTTCCAATTAGGTGAATTATGCTCACCATGGCAACCGAGTCAGCATGTATTCCCTTTGATATCAGCCTGTCCCACAGGGTAGCAAGGTTTATCACCGTGTGCTAAAATTAGCACTTTCTGACCGTTTCACACTCTCTGTCTCTCTCTCTCTCTCTCACACACGCACATTCTCCCATCTTCAATTCCCTTTCCGTGACCCATCTAGTTTATGCTAGCGACCTTAAGACGACAGGCCGGTCAGGAGTGTGAATGCATTCTTGGAACGCTGGTTCACAAACCCTCATTAAATATTTACTCTGTAAGTTTCTTTAACCTTTATATGTGTGCTATCGTTCCTGTAACAAATGTGACTAGTTTGCTGCCTAGGTATTGATTTCTGAGTGGTTGTGATCAAAGTGAAGCATTGCAATCAATGTGGCCATTACATACATCCTCTATATATATATATATATATATATATATGACAGTGACTTCACTGCATACTGTAGGTCTACAAGCTTTGCCTGAATCTGGGTTATTATAGTTAAATAAAACTGGAAAACTGAAGTGCTTGTTACTTGAAATAAACATTAGTTGCAATGTTATTTTAGTATAATTCAGATACTATTGTAGTTTCATATATTGAATTAGTTTTGCTTTTTACATTTTCTGATCTCATTTTAATTTTTGGTGGTTTTAGTGTTTTATTTTTAATATTTTTTTCTTATTTATTTTTTTATTTATTCATTTGAGTTATTTTAGAATATCAAGTTAAACTAAATGAAACTGAGAAGTTTCCTTGGCAACAATTTATAGTAATATTTTCTTTCATTATAATATATTAATTTCAAGTAACAAAATAGTTAAAAAAAAAATAGTTTTAACCATAATAGCCCTGGATTACTGAAATAAAATAAAATATTAAAATAAATAAATAACTTTATTTAATTTTGTAGCTGCAAAAACAACATTTCTCGTTTTCCTTTCGTTTAAAAATCATAATAAAAATGACAAAAACACAACAGAATGACTACAACTTTAAACAAAATTAAAATAAATACAGAAAATACAAAAGTATTACAAAAAATATATTTTTTAATATTAATCAAAAATATGTTTAAAAATAAAACTACAAAGATGCTCACTCTCTGGTTCACTCAAATCCTTTTATAAGACTTGGGATCCCTTTTTGGACTATATTAAAGGACTACCTTGTGCACCTGTAACTGGCAACATGTAATGTTTGTCATCTGTAAGAAGGGATTTTTTATTTTATTTTATACTGGTTAATTATATCTATTTTCTTTCATTTGTTATTGTTTAATTATTTAATTTACTGTGTTTCTGTCTGTGTGAGTTAATATGAATGAGGGGATTGTGGCATTCTCAAGCCTATTTTAGTGTTTTATTTTTAATATTTTTTTCTTATTTATTTTTTTATTTATTCATTTGAGTTATTTTAGAATATCAAGTTAAACTAAATGAAACTGAGAAGTTTCCTTGGCAACAATTTATAGTAATATTTTCTTTCATTATAATATATTAATTTCAAGTAACAAAATAGTTAAAAAAAAAATAGTTTTAACCATAATAGCCCTGGATTACTGAAATAAAATAAAATATTAAAATAAATAAATAACTTTATTTAATTTTGTAGCTGCAAAAACAACATTTCTCGTTTTCCTTTCGTTTAAAAATCATAATAAAAATGACAAAAACACAACAGAATGACTACAACTTTAAACAAAATTAAAATAAATACAGAAAATACAAAAGTATTACAAAAAATATATTTTTTAATATTAATCAAAAATATGTTTAAAAATAAAACTACAAAGATGCTCACTCTCTGGTTCACTCAAATCCTTTTATAAGACTTGGGATCCCTTTTTGGACTATATTAAAGGACTACCTTGTGCACCTGTAACTGGCAACATGTAATGTTTGTCATCTGTAAGAAGGGATTTTTTATTTTATTTTATACTGGTTAATTATATCTATTTTCTTTCATTTGTTATTGTTTAATTATTTAATTTACTGTGTTAATATGAATGGGGGGATTGTGGAAGGGATTAATAATGGACAATATCCTACTGTACACTTTGTTGTCATTATTTCAATCTGTATTGTCACACAAAATACCAATAAAAAGATTACAAAAAATTTAATAATAATAAAAAACTATAATAGTATCTCAGTGATACTATTATAACGCAGCTGCTCATTAACAAAATACTGTTCATCCAAAATACCAGAGCCAAAATAATGATGCAGGGCAAAGCCTACACTAACACACCAGAAACACCATCACAGCCACTATAGCAACATTTACCCTCGGGGACTTGCTTTACACCCTGTTTACACCTGGAATTAGCATCCATCTCGGGTGATTCAATCACAAGTAGAGTTCACTGGGGTTCAAATGTTAGCATGCAGCCCTAAGGTTTACATAATGCGTACAGTTTTCTTCCTAACAGGTGCTAGTGTATTTTTTAGCAGAAGCACAGGCAGATAAATGGCTCCACATGGCCTTCATGTGATGTTTGTTATTCTTGGGTAAAGCAGGCCTTCATTATCCTCTAACATATAGAGGACAGCAGAGGGTTAATGGATCGATCAGTTGACTAGCACTTCCCATCCTTGACCTTTGTTAAGTAGCTAAAGCTACGTCTTGTTAGCGGCTGCGGATGGAGTGCTATTGACCACTGGGTCGTAAAGCACCTTTATAAACTGGGAGGTTTGTTAACATAAACCAATTACTCTGACATATTAATCCAGATCAGACAGAAACCACAGCCTGATGCTAATGAACCCCATTCGGATCTCACTGAGCCTGTCGTTCTATCTGTCTGTCTGTCGTTATGTCTGTCTGTCTATCGTTCTGTCTGTCTGTCTGTCTATTTATTGATCTATCTGTTTGTCTATTTATCGTTCTGTCATTCTATCTATCTATCTGTCGGTCTGTCTGTCTGTCTGTCATTATGTCTGTCGTTATGTCTGTCTATTGATCTCTCTGTATGTCTGTCGTTCTATCTATCTGTCTGTTTGTCATTCTATCTATCTGTCTGTCTGTATATCTATTTATCGTTCTGTCGTTCTTAATCCTCTTCACTTGTTAATTTCCTGTGGTGTGACATTAATTTTGGGTATATAGTCCATGTAGTCTTTCAATTAATATGTGCTTATGGAAACTGCATGCATAATTATGAAAGAATTAGCGAAACACTGTTTAAGGCACTTTTAGATGGATTACTGTATAACCCACTGCAGGACATGATCTTCTCTAATGTAGTGCGTGTCAAACACTCATCTACATATCGGCTAGTTCAGCACTTTCTTAAAACAGTAAGAATCTTATTGGGAGGAAAATGTTCACCATGTGAATGAATCACCTTTCCATCTTGACCTTTCTGAAGTCCACAGTGTGGTGAGATGACCTCCTCCCGCTTCCCGAGAATATTAATGACCGTTTCTCGGACTTAAGTACCTATAAAGCAAACAGTCAGACATGACGGCAGCGTGGGTTTATTCTCCTGCTCAATGCGAGGGTCAAGTTCAAACTACTGAGCACGGGAATTCTGTCTGTCTGTCTGTCTGTCTGTCTGTCTGTCTGTCTGTCTGTCTGTCTGTCTGTCTGTCTGTCTGTCTGTCTGTCGTTCTGGCTGTCTGTCGTTCTGGCTGTCTGTCTGTCGTTCTATCTATCTATCTGTCTGTCGTTCTATCTATCTGTCTGTCTGTCTGTCTGTCATTCTATCGTTCTGTCTGTCTGTCTGTCTATCTATTGATCTATATGTCTATCTATCTATCTATCTGTTTGTCTGTCTATCTATCATTCTATCTGTCTGTCTGTCTGTCTGTCTATCTATCGTTCTATCCGTCTGTCGTTCTATCTATCTGTCTGTCTGTCTGTCTGTCGTTCTATCTGTCTGTCTGTCGTTATGTCTGTCTGTCGTTATGTCTGTCTGTCTATCGTTCTGTCTGTCTGTCTGTCTATTTATTGATCTATCTGTTTGTCTATTTATCGTTCTGTCATTCTATCTATCTATCTATCTGTCGGTCTGTCTGTCTGTCTGTCATTATGTCTGTCGTTGTGTCTATCTGTCTGTCTATTGATCTGTCTGTATGTCTGTCGTTCTATCTATCTGTCTGTTTGTCATTCTATCTATCTGTCTGTCTGTCTATCTATTTATCGTTCTGTCGTTCTTAATCCTCTTCACTTGTTAATTTCCTGTGGTGTGACATTAATTTTGGGTATATATTCCATGTAGTCTTTCAATTAATATGTGCTTATGGAAACTGCATGCATAATTATGAAAGAATTAGCGAAACACTGTTTAAGGCACTTTTAGATGGATTACTGTATAACCCACTGCACGACATGATCTTCTCTAATGTAGTGCGTGTCAAACACTCATCTACATATTGGCTAGTTCAGCACTTTCTTAAAACAGTAAGAATCTTATTGGGAGGAAAATGTTCACCATGTGAATGAATCACCTTTCCATCTTGACCTTTCTGAAGTCCACAGTGTGGTGAGATGACCTCTTCCCGCTTCCCGAGAATATTAATGACCGTTTCTCAGACTTAAGTACCTATAAAGCAAACAGTCAGACATGACGGCAGCGTGGGTTTATTCTCCTGCTCAATGCGAGGGTCAAGTTCAAACTACTGAGCACGGGAATTAATTTCCTGTGGACGCTAAACCGCAGTGCTTTATGACACCTCAGATGGCCCTGCTCCATGCACCACTCACATTTTCTTAAGATTCAAGGCTATAGTTTGTCAGAAAAACCTCAGGATCACATTTGTGCCCGTGGGTTTATTCCTGGTGAATGTGCACATCTCTCCGAATGGCCACATTCATCATTCTGCTGCAGATAGAAGTCTACAGCCTTTAGTTTTAAAGTGTTTGAAGTTTAAATGACTTGTTGTGGTTAGTCCAGATACTGAATGTGCGGTCAGAAAATGTTCTGCTGATAGATGATATTAGCAGTTCAAGGTTTCTGCACAGAACTGCTGCTGTAAGTAGCTTCATGAATTGTGTTGCTATATGACTGTAAAAAATGAAATAAAGCACTGAGGGCTGAGATAGATTATAGTTTAGGTCCTGTAAGGTTGTTTTGATCTTGCTGTTGTCGTGGACTAATGCAGGTATGAATCCGAGGAGTTTTTCAAGCAGGACTCATGGAGTTTGTCCTGATGGTGTTTACAGACTGAAGCAATGTCACGCTGCATTTGCCTTCGTCTACAGTGTAACAACAATACAGACAAGTACCTGCTGTTATCTGTTTGAGATTTTAATTACTGGTGTTTGCTAAGTCAAGCATCATGATAATGAATGCTCATTCTATTGATCTGAACCTGACCCATACAACAAAAACAAATTATTTCAAATACATTTTAGCCTATTATATTTTAACCTTACCCACACAGCTAAAAATGTGTATATATTGTCAGATATATTTTCAAATATTTTTCCAAATATACAAAAAATATTGTTCATATATATGTTAAAATATATGTATATATTATATATAAATATTTCCATATATTTATATAGTTTTTATAAGTTTACTTATATTTCCTTTTTTACCCTTATTAAATATATTTTCAATCTAAATATATTTATATATAGCTATTATAGTTTAACCTTACCCATACAGCTAAAATGTATATATATTTCAAAATATATTTTCAAATATACTAAAAACTGCCAAAAATATATTTATTAATATATTTTCATTAAGTTTACCTGTATTTCCCTTTTTTTACTATTATTAAATATATTTTCAATGTAAATATATTTATATAGAGAGAGAAAGAGTGGTAATAGGTGTTAAAATGTATAAATATAAATATAATTTATATATATATATAATATATATAATATATATTTATATATAATATTTTATAATAATTATATATATTTCTTTTTTATAAGTTTACTTGTGTTCCTTCTTTTCTGACCATTATTAAATATATTTTCAATGTAAATGTATTTGTTGTCCAGAATATATTTTAAAATAGACATTTAGCATTCAATCAAAATTTATTTTAAGATTGTACTTTTTTTTTTGCATCATTTCCCCTCATTTTCTATTATATTTCAAATTTTCCAATATATGTATTTTGAATTTGAAAGTTATTTTCTGTTCTGTTGTTCACAACATATATGCATTAATTTATGTATTAAATATATATTTACATAAATATATATTCACATAGCAACCATACAGCAATGCCATAAGAACACTAGCATCAGACAAAAAACACTCACATTTTCTTTAGATGACTAGAAACACTAAATGCTAATATTAATGCTCTTCTATGATAAATCGCTTGTGTTTTTCCTCATTTGTACATCACGTTGGATAAAAATGTCTGTTGAATTATTAAATGTAAATGTGTTACTTCATCATATGACTCCTGTATTGGTAATTTTCCATGAAATATAATCATCACGTCCCTATCCACACAACTCAAACAAATGCGATGATGAGTGCGATACCACAGGGCACAATTAAACACTGGCACGATGAGCAAGAGCAAATCTATTAGCGACAGATAAAGAAGAGGCTTCTCTCGCTGTAATGAGATCATAAACATCCCAAACCAGCATGTTTGCTCTCGGCCGCTTTCCACAAGTCTCCCTTGTCTCATTTAACGCTATTATTATTTCACGTTTACGTATTATGTTTTAATACATTTGAGGTTTGAGTAATTGAATGTTTAAAGAAAGGCCTGTTTGAGGAGATGTGGCAGGGGATCACCTTTCTGCAAGAACAGAATAGAAATACTCATTTCATTTGAAAGCAGAAGCCACATCCATCCTGGTGCCCCATGAAGCCTGAATTTTTTATATGTTTTATGAATGTGAAAACTGGGGACGGACGTCAGCGACTGTAATGAAGCACACATGAACATTTCCATATGCGGTTCTGATCTCGTCTCTCATCCTCTGCTCTCCTGAATCACTGATTCACTCACAGCTGGGATTTTCTGGAGATTAAAATACTATCTTGTTTGCCATTTAATATGGAAAGAAAACTGTGAGAAACATTGCGTCTCTTCTAATTTTCTCTTTGCAATTTTAAGACATTGATCTGTTTGTTTGATTGTTCAGATGACTGATTTAACTTAAACTAAAACCATAAAAAGTATTTTTGTTACTTAATGGAAATAAAATTATTTAATTTTTTATTTTAATATTTTATTTCATTTCCATTAATGGGAATAAAATAAAAATATAGCTGCAAGCAGCGATTATTGGGGTTCAAGCGCTCTAAGGCATTTAAATACGAAATAAGACATTACGTATTATTTAGCAAGCCTGTATCTGCCTAAATCAATGATTAAAAAGAGCATCTTTGGCAATTCCTCGTAATTTACCATAGAAATATGTTAGGTCTTATATTGAGGCCACATATGCATATCAAGTTTGGTGTAAATACCTCATATAGTTATAGCGGTTTCAGGAAAAGTGGCTCCGCCCCTTTCAAACGTTTTGCGACAGTGAGTCGAAAACCCAAGTTTATTTTTTTTCCACTTATTCGCTTTGCAGAAATTATTTTCTGTACTGGTTTGGTTCCGATCAGGCAGAAAACCTAGGACTAGTTCGCAAAAGTAGGTTTTTCAAAAAATCTAAAACAGCCAAAAAAATTGGCGATCGAATCCGTCATGTGCGTTTTGAGTCTATAACAAGCGCTTTAGGAGTTATGAGCAATTTTGTACTTATGATCGCTGTAGCGCCCCCATCAGGCCGATCAGGGCAAGCCTTGGTGGCGTT
Organism: Sinocyclocheilus grahami; assembly: GCF_001515645.1. Classification (NCBI taxonomy): domain Eukaryota; kingdom Metazoa; phylum Chordata; class Actinopteri; order Cypriniformes; family Cyprinidae; genus Sinocyclocheilus; species Sinocyclocheilus grahami. The sequence continues at coordinate 124,956 of NW_015505876.1, forward strand.
ATAGATGGAGTGGGTATACCATCCCTCAAAGTTTCAGGTCACTACACCTTTTGGTTTGGTCTGCCCGATAATTTTTATGTCAGAATGGTGATTTTTGAAAATTTGAACAATTACAATAGGGTTTCAGTGTCTATTTTAATTTATTTATTTATTTTTACTTATGAGACAAGTTCAACTTTAAGGCCTGCAATGAAATGAAAATTGGAGGTTTGTGGCATTTAGTTCATATCCGTTAACTTTGAGGTCTTTGAAATGCAAGATTAGTGCTAAAAGTTCATTCGATTAACTCACGGTAAATATGTACATTTTTAAACTTACAGTCTTTCTAGGAAAACAGATTAAAAAGTTTGATGATTCAGTAGCATTCAAAGTTTTGTCTAATAAAATGCTTTCTAGATAAACCTTGGCGCTCCACTTGGCCCTGAATTTATTTATTCATTTATTTAAAGGGGTCATACGATGCTGCTAAAAAGAACATTATTTT
>NW_015505876.1:126432-127348 GCF_001515645.1 Sinocyclocheilus grahami
CAAGAGCTTGTAACACTCATTATGACTCGCATCATATGACCCCTTTAAAATGTATTTTCAACTATTGGAATTATTCGATTATGTCTATTGGCTAGCATATGCTAGCATAGTGCTAAAAGTTACAAGTTTTATTTTTCAACTTTTGGAACTATTAGTTGGTGTCTGTTAGCTTTGTGGTCACTGAAATGCTAGTGCTAAAAACTGATATGTTGAACTTTCAGTATTTACAAGTCTTTCTGGGAAAACAGACACATTTCCCGGGAATATTTTAGTCTAATAGATGCTTTCTAGATTAAGTTTGTTTTTCTGTTTGCCCCTGACTAGCACTAGCAAAACTACAGGATATAGAGTGTTATTGGCTAACATAAGTGAGTGGGTCCCTTGAGCTTCAAAAGAGCAGTGATATTTCACCTCTTCTGCTCCTCAGTGTAACAGTGACAGATGACGCTCTTCCTGCAGAGACCATGAGTTTTATCAGTCTTTTATCAAGACCAGTCGAGAACCATCTGTCAAACCCCACCGGGTCCATCAGCACCCAGAACAAACAAACTCACTCACGATCACACATGCAGCATCTTTGGATTTTAAGATCAGTTTTTAGGCCTAATTTAAGATGTTTGCTAATTGCATACAAAATTTCCATCTATTTGGATTTCACATTTTTAACATAAGCAAACTAATAAACTTAATGTGATGCATATTTGTCAGCTGTATATAAATGAAACGGGTCAGATTTCTGCAATAGTACTAATAAACTGAATGTGTTTTAAATTCACAGTAATCAGGTTTATGTGTTTATCATCAATTAAATTCAATTTGTTTCAATTTTACCTAACTGAATATTGCTTGTTCCACAGCTAGCCATATTTAAACCATGTTAATTCATTTGAACTGAACTCAAATGAGCACTTAAATT
>NW_015505876.1:128328-129052 GCF_001515645.1 Sinocyclocheilus grahami
GCAATTCCAGCTGCAGTGTTGAACCGATTGCCCATTGAGAGTCTCTGTATGATCCTGTCCCCTCGTGCATTCGTCTTACGTGGACCACCAGCTTTTTTGGGGCACTTGAATGAATTAGTGTCATTGTAAAGCTGCAGTATTCTAGAAATCACAGATGACAAACTTCTCTTGCAGTGGCTCAAAGGGTCATCTCTTTTGCCTTTATCTGGACCGCCTCCTGTCGCAGGCTTTCAGTCACCTTAGAGCGGCCCGCCATCTTGAAATCGGAGGAATGCTGACAGAATATATATATTCTTTTGCTATATAGGGAGGTTGAGTAAATGATTTTGTATCGCACAGACAATGGCAGGAAGTGAGGTTTATATAGTCTCAGGCCTGGACTGGATTGATTTGTCATGCTGGGAAGCTTCGTGATCAATAACTATAACATCATCCAGACCAACTGCTTCATCATGTGACTGTGCCGTCCAGCTGCTCCGCTCTGCCCAGCACACCGACTCCAGCAGCTGATTGAATTCAAACAGGCCTGGAAAATCCTCCAGGGTTTTTTCACCTCCTGCGCTGTCAGCCCCGTTTATCTCTCCATTCACTTTCCCTAAACACTGACGCTGTGTGTTCCTCCCACAAACAAATGACAGAAGGCCTGAATGACGGATGGAAACAGGCTTCAACTGCACAATTCAAAGTCTTCAGCTGTTGGGTCTTTTCAGAAGCTCATGCAGCT
>NW_015505876.1:131247-131819 GCF_001515645.1 Sinocyclocheilus grahami
AAATTAAATATGAAATTTTAGAGTAAAAAGACTGAAACAGTATTCTCTTGTAAAATGTACTCCAACAATCTAATCATTTTTAAAGTTTATTTCTACATGATATAGTATGCATATTGTGCATAGAATGGCAGTTTTCTAAATTTATGGAATAGTGGTTGACCCACTATATTTGGCACAATACCACAAACTATCCCACAATGCATTTGATTTCACTTTCCAGAACCAGAACTGCAAATTTAAGCATCATTTCTTGATTCTCGATGGTCAAAATTAGCTGCATATGCTATACGACAGTACTATTCTACTATGGCCTCTGTGGTCTAAACTTCGATGGGTGTCACAAACGTATGAGCACGTGTTCTGTAGGTGAGACAAAAGCATTCATTATTTGTACTCTGATTTCAATTAAAAGAGCCACGTCCGCAGGGGGCCAATCAGCCAATGAGTGTGAGGAGAGACTCCTCACCTCGCCGCTCCTTCCTGCGTCTGACAGGAGTGTTAAATGTTACGTGGTTCTCTGGTGCCGAGCTCAGAGTACACTCTTAAAAATAAAGGTGCTTCAAAAGGTTCTT
>NW_015505876.1:132113-132383 GCF_001515645.1 Sinocyclocheilus grahami
CTCATCATCCTTAGGGATTTTTGAGACTTGTGAGATGACTCTTTTGACTTGTAAGCAACTATCTAGCAATGCTTGGCCTAAAGGAATACAGTAGTTCACCCCAAAAATGAAATTTCCTAAAAATGTCCTCCCCCTCGGACCATATAAGATGTAGATGAGTTTGTTTCTTCATCAGATTTGGAGAAATGTAGCATTCCATCACTTGCTCACCAATGGATCCTCTGCAGTGAATGGGTGCCGTCAGAATGAGAGTCCAAACAGCTGTTAAAA
>NW_015505876.1:132685-141790 GCF_001515645.1 Sinocyclocheilus grahami
TTTTTTTTTTTTGCTGTCCAAGTTTATTGATGTGAAACATATTCCACAATGCAGTGCGCTTAACTTGACAACTTGACCTTAGCATGAGAAACGAACCAAACGGGAAATCAATCAATGATTTTTAACATCCCCTTCATGACTGATTGTTTGATTGTTTGGCAAAACAATAACAAAGACATTTTTGTACAAAATTAAAAATGCTAAATAACAAAATAGCAATCAGTAATGGATACTGCACAAGGGCTCTTCCTGCATTCATTTGCAAGCAAAACAAACACAAAAAAATTAAATATGCATAATAAACCCTGGTTCTGTCCAATACATTCAATTAAAACATCACATTTGATCATGTTTACTTATTTCTGAGATGACAAATGGATTGCATTTGCTGAAATAAACATCCTATATAGTGAGATCATGTGGCAGAAGTCTTGCATAGTATTGTTGTATAACACTATTATATTATATTATATGATATACTCTGCCATTAGCAGTAGCATTATTCCATTCCACACATATCCACTGCTGCCGCCTTCCATTTTTCATCAATGGATGATTTCAGAATAAATAACACTTTTATCATGCAATCTCCCTCATTGACGGTTCGAGCGGTAGATATTTTCCGAGAGGTCAGATGTGTGACACCGCTCATGTTCTGCATTGATCAGCGTGACCTTTTACAGAGTTTAAAGGTCAGATCAGAGCCACAGAGGATTATTGTAAATTATCGGAATAATTCAGGGGTCAAAAGTGGGTCGGATGAGATCTGAAACATTTAAATCACGTTACATGATGAAAATGTTCCTTTAGGGAGGTTCCAAACATCGTGTGGAAATGGTAATGCAATATGCAGAGCGATAAAATGGAAAAAAAAGCTATTTATTGCATCTATCAGAGGTGAGTGCATACCATCAGATGAAGTAGAAGCACGTATCGCATCTCTACAGCAATATAATAATCAGAAATGTAGCCATTAAAACACTCAGCAGAGATGTTGGATGGGCACATTGATCCAAGTATCATATTCACTTTCGAGTGATGATGATGATGCATATTTTTTTTAATAGTTTGTGCAGCAGTTTGCTGAATGCTACAATAAATGCTTCAAAAAGTGGTGTGCTACATCACTGTCACATGACCTCACTATATTGCATTTTTAATTCAGTGAGTGCCATCTATTAACATGTGCAGCAAAATGTAGAGCATTTCTGTATCTCACAATCAAATACACTGAACTTGGACAATACACTGTAAAAAGTTGTGGCCTAATGATTAGAGAGTCGGACTCGTAACCCAAAGGCAGGGATTGTAGGTGGGGGGAGTGAATGTACAGCGCTCTCTTCCACCTTCAATACCACGACTGAGGTGCCCTTGAGCAAGGCACCGAACCCCCAACTGCTCCCCGGGCGCCGCAGCATAAATGGCTGCCCACTGCTCCGGGTGTGTGTTCACGGTGTGTGTGTGCACTTAGGATGGGTTAAATGCAGAGCACTAATTCCTAGTATGGGTAACCATACTTGGCCACGTCACGTAACTTCGTAAAAAGTGTTTTTCGAAGTAGTAAATAATGCATGGATTATTGGAGTATATCTTACAACATTTTAAATTTAATTCAATGTGCTACTTAGTGTTTCTTTGTAATTCTTTGTGAAATTGACTAGTAGTTTCTGCATGACAATTTAAAAATAAAATGAAGGAATGTTATTAATTGAATAATTCAAAGATAAACATGGAAATGAATAAATAACTGTTTAAATGGAAAAATTAAGTCATATTAAAAACGGTTTATTTTATTCAATAATAAAACAATAAAAATATTTAATTATTTTTAAATTGGAATATAAACAGACATTTTTTCAGTTTAATTAATGCTTTAAATACATAGTTAAATAAAATTATAAAAGGGTAAATTAATAATTTTTAAATGCACATTTTAAATTGTATTTTAAAAATCATTTGTCACTTGCTTTTCTTTGTGAAACAGCTATCTGCACAATAGTGAAACAAGTTTGGCACTGCATACTGTTTTAAAATGTAAATGTAGATGTAGATATTTTTGCAGTGTGTTGCAGTGCAAGGTTCTCTCAAATTTATGAACAAACATTCTTCCAGTAACGTTAATAGAATGTTCATTCGAAGTTATTATGTGGTTTTTAATAATGCTCTCAAAATGTTAGCACAAAAAAAAATGTATCAAACGTTTTTTTCTGAAACATTTTAGTTGAACATTTAACATTTTTTTAATGTTACTACTTGTTTTAGAAAAATCCCATAATGTTTAGTTTTTTAAAACATTTAAATGGGATTGTGTTTTTTAAACATTAAAAACAACTGGACTTTTGTGCATTCAGATAATGTTCAGAAGCAATGTTTAGCAAAACATTTTTTAGAACACATTTTTGTTAGCTGGGACAGTAGATACAGTTATAACACAAAATGTGCATACTATTCATGACATGCATACTGCAGTCTGGGTAATGTGGCAGTGTCATTCCGAACAGCCAAAGAGAGAAATTGCATGTGCATGTATGTGTATGCATGAGTGTGACAGCTCTATATATTTGAGATACATGATGTGTGTTGTTATTAGGTCTAATTAGGCCAATTTACTGACATGGACTGTCTGATGTGTGTGGCCTCGATTGTATTCAGATGCAGTTAAAGACTGATGACCGGCCGCCCCTTCACACACCATCACATACCTGCCTATTGGCTGCAAAATAATTAGCCACTTAGTATGCAAATGAGCATCACAAAGCATGGCCTTTCAAAAGCAGGAATGTAAATGTCTTGTTCCAAATCAGTCTCTTTGCAAATTAATGAAGGAGCAGTTTGGGTTTGTTTGACGTTCTTTTGTCTTGCTTTGGTTTGTTTGTTTGTTTGCCAATCAAATTCAATGTATCAATGCTGCACGGAACGAAGGGAAAACTCTAAATTACATGCTACACGGGCAACCTGCCAATTTGGTTCTTGAAAATCATATCAAGCCATAAAAACGCAGCTGCGGTTTGAGCGTGTCACAAACAAACCCATTTACCAAGCTGCAAAACACTCTTTTTGCTTTGACAAAGAAGTGTAAGGTGCATGAAACACTCAATTATTTTAGCAACGATATAAAAAAATCTTTTGTGCTGAAGTTTTTGATTTATTGTGTTTTTAAGACCTCGGTTTGCAAGTTCAGCTGGTTTAAACGGCTGTCTAGCACCAGTAACTTCAGCTCATTTGGTGTTGATGGATGTTTTTCTGTCATGACGGCGTTTGATCACCTTTATGTTGACTAATTGGCTACAGTGATTGATATTTGGTGCAATGCAAGTTTCTCTAAAGGATGGGCTGCCTTCATCACAGACAGACAGTGTTTGTCATGGATAGCGCAGCTAATTGTTGGGTTTGTAAGGCGCGCTGACATTGAATGAGCACTGAGACAGCTCGTCGTGCTGGTATTTACAGTCAAACTATCAAAACAGTTACTGAACCGTGGAGCTGAAGCGATTATCATTGATCATGAGTGGTTTCATATTACTAATATGTCATTTAGCTGATGCAGACGCAAAGTACACGGTCAACCTGGAGTATCCTGAGGTTAAAAACCTCTTCAAGGGCACATTTGTGACGCTCATGTGCCAGTCGTTGCTGGAGTTTAAAAACTTCAACCATTTAGTTGTTCAGATTTTAAGCCCTACTCTATAGGTATAGAAAACTGCTGTCATGTGCAGAATGCATGTTGAAAAATAGAAAAATATTCCATTAGAAAGGCACTTTTCAAGCACTGAAAAACACCTTTTACAAAAAGTACTATGGTGGTAACATGGTATCAGCTTATTTTAATGTAAAGTTCTGCTGAAATGCCTATAATAGGCTATTTAATATCATGCTATCCTTCTTGCTCACTTGGAGCATTGTGTTGGTATCAAAGGAGCTGCCCTTGAATGGTTTAGATCTTATCTTTCAAATAGGAAGTTCAGTGTAAATATTGGGGAATATTCGTAGGAGGCTGCTGTTCTTTCCTGTGGTGTTCCACAGGGATCCATTTTAGCTCCCATTCTTTTCACACTATATATGCTCCCATTAGGGTCTATCTTCAGGAAATATGGGTTGTCGTTCCACTGCTATGCGGACGACACTTAAAACCTAATACTGATGGGCTGGAAACACTTAGGTCCTGCCTATCTGACGTGAAAGCTTGGTTATCTTTAAATTTCCTAAATTTGAATGAGAATAAAACTGAAATCATAGTTTTTGGCTCATCTGATTCTCCTAGTCAAATAACCCTAGGTAATTCAACACTCCCTGCAAAGCCTTGGGTAAAGAACTTGGGTTTTGTGTTCGATGATGGTTTAAAATTTGACAAGCAGATAAACTCAGTGGTCAAATCCTGCTTTTTCCAGCTTAGTCTTTTAGCTAAAGTAAAACCTATCATGTCTTTTAATAACTTTGAAAAAATAATTCATGCATTTTTAACATCGAGGCTAGACTATTGTAATTCACTGTATTACGGGATTAGCCAATCAGCTTTATCAGCTTTACAGATGGTACGAAATGCGGCGGCAAGACTTCTGACATGTACTAAAAAACAGGACCACATTACTCCAGTGCTACACACTTTGCACTGGCTGCCTGTACGATACCGTGTTGATTTTAAAATTCTTCTTTTAGTATTTAAATCTTTAAATGGTCTGGCCCCTCCTTACCTTTCGGATTTACTGACAGAACATCGTCCAGTTGTGTCTCTCCGGTCGTCTAATCAGAGATTGCTACGTCTTATCCGAAATCAAAGCTGAAAATTAGGGGGGACCGGGCCTTTTCAGTAGCTGCTCCCAGATTGTGGAATGCACTACCCTCCAATATTAGATTTACTCCAACCATATCTGTTTTTAAATCTAGGTTAAAAACTTACCTTTTTGAACTGACATATGGTCAGTAATGAAATTTATTGCACGGTGTGTTTTTGCTTTTATGATTTTCTTAATTATATATTGATATTTTTACTGTCTCTTGTATTGGTGTAAAGCACACTGGTCAACTGTTGTTGTGTTTAGTTGTGCTATAGAAATAAAATTGACATTAATGTCAGGACAACTTACCCCACATGGTGTGACAACATGCCCCAATAGTGATCAAGGTGTATTCAATGAAGTCAATCTTTTGTCTTGGCCAATAATGGCTAAAATGTTTTTTTTTTGGTCAACATTTTAAGGGTTTTGTCTACGCAGAAATTGACTTTATAAACTATAGTCATATTCTATACCCTACCTTGCAGTACCATGTGAATACCAATGTATTCGTAGGCTAAAAGTACCAGGGTAAAATTGAATCACATTAAATTAAATAACATTAGAAATAATGACATTAATAATGATAATTCATTACATTTAAACATTGCTCTTCTCGACATTCAAAGCTCTAACATTATATCACTTTATATGGTACCACGACAGTACTTTTATAAGGGTCGTCAGAGTACCTGAGCACATAAAGACGTCTCAAAACGTGTTTCAGATGGATTTCCTGTCTCATATTGACATATAAACAGGGCTGGAAACATGCGAGAGAATTCTCTATCTTGGGAAGGACGATTCATTTGAGCGAATCGGTTCGTTCAGATGACTCGTTTCAGTGAGCCGCCATTCTCAGATTGTTTCGATCACCAAAAGTGTTCCTAGAAGTCCATGTTACGTTTTATTATTGTTGTGATCGTTTTTATTTTTAGCGGGGAGCTTTCGGTTGCTACATAGATTTTGTCAAACGCCGTTTTGTGATTATTATGCTAATTTTAGTGTCTAAAACAATAATGTCCCTCATGAAAGATCCATCTTGAACTTGTGCAAACAGGTGTTTCACTAGCCACCATGATCCAAAACATGGTGATCATGTGGATTATTTTACGGTTTCAGATGCATTGTTCCAACTATTATTGATATGTATTATTCTTAATATTGAAAAAATGGTATGTCCGCCACCAGTGTTGGGGGTAACGCATTACAAGTAACGCGAGTAACGTAATCAGATTACTTTTTTCAAGTAACTAGTAAAGTAACGCATTACTTTTTAATTTACAAGAGAATATCGGAGTTACTTTTTCAAATAAGTAACGCAAGTTACTTTTTTCCCAATTTATTGATTGACAGCTCTGCTGTCGCCATGTTGAGAGAAATCAGATGTTACTGTAGCTCTAAAATAAATATGAATATGCATTATCTCACTCACAAACAAAAACACAGATTCAGTATTCCTCAAAATGAATAAAAATAATGCAACTCAGAATATGACGCAAACCTGCAATAATTAAATGTTTAACAACACAAATATGCTTTATGTATTTAATCCCATTCTATTAACCAATGTCTTTGCTTCTGACCTTCGATGATCCTGTTCAAGCGTACTAATAATCAAGAATTACTCTAGACAACATTTGTGTGTCTTTGTTTATTGCTGAAGTGTGTTGAAATGTCTTCTTCTGCATTCTACTGTACGGACTTAAATGTACTTTCCTTTCAGCCTGAGGCTTATTCATTTCACTTTTAGTGTGAAAGGGCTTTTATATTTGCCAAAAACAGAACTTTTTTATTTTAAAAACAAACAAGCAAGCCCTGTACAGATTTAAAAAGGAACGCAAAAGTAACGTAACGCATCACTTTCCATAAAAAGTAACTAAGTACCGTAATTAGTTACTTTTTTTATGGAGTAACGCAATATTGTAATGCATTACTTTAAAAAGTAACTTCCCCCAACACTGTCCGCCACACTTACTCCCAAAGACTGATGGAATGAACGCTGCGAATCGGCTCGACTGAATCACTACAAGGAATCGGTTCAAAAGATCCATTCGTTCGCGATTCAGACGCCACTACCACGGCGCGATCGAACCCCTCCCAGTTACTCCCGTGGCTTTTGCCACGAACATCAGGCAACAATTTCCAAATATGCGAGAGCTCACATGAAATAACGAGCGAGAGCGTCACATCATATGTTTGAATGATTCCTCGAGGATGCGAGAGTCACGGATGCGGCGATCGATGAGTGTTTCTGTCGCAGGTAAGAGACGAACGCATGTCGCCTGTTGCTCAGCCACAAATAAACACACATCATAGAGACTTGACATGCATTCGTCTGTGTCACATATGCATCTTGCATGCTGGGAACTACATGCTGAACATGGTGTAAAATTAGCAGATTGTACGTGCGTCAGATGATGTTAGTATGAGAGTGAATTATTGCATTGATGCGTTTCATATGATGTGCACCTTTTGAATAGCAATTGACAGGTCATCGATGGCTTTTATTGTGCCGTTTGGATTTGCAGTACAGCTGGCATGTCTGATTTATCTAAACCAGCCATGCACGAGCAACTTATTTGCAGTTATTGATTCGTCTCATAATGGATCTAATAATCATGTTTATTGAATGCAATCAGGCTTCACATTCGTTAGGCTGTTTAGACCCGCAGCTGTAATCTGTAAAATCGCTCTTCACCGCTTTACAAGTCGGGAAAAGTTATTTTCAGCTCTTGGCTTTTTGATTTAGACCTGCCTTTGAGATGCTGTCTGCTTGAGAAATTGCTGGAAGAAGGTGATGTTCCCTTTGATCACACCGGAAGGGTCAGATTTCATGCCAGAGCCACTAGGATTAAATCAGGGATAATGCATTGGATCAAAGCTCTGATGCTGCTCATATATCTGATTGGATTATTGTTATATTTGACACCAGACGCCTTCAAAGTCAGATTCAGATCTGCTGTTTGAACTGAGCAAGATTGTCTAAACACCATATTTGATTCTTTGTGCTGCTAATACTTCTCTCAAATCCAGCAAGAAGTGAAATGCACGTGTTGCATGCATACAATGCATCAAAAGAAATATCTGTACAATTTCTCCATGTTCAGACGTTGCTTGTTTATGTGGAAGTCGAATAAAATATCAGCCAAACATAATTTGCGCACTGATTCAAAGCTATGTTGAATGAATCATTGCAAGCACAAGAAAGCCATTATGATTTCTTTCCCGCAGCTCCATAATCTTCACATTATGAACTTTAATGGGTTATGATGATGGCAATAGTAATGATGGCAAAAACTTTGCAATCTGTTTGGCTTTCTTAGAGCTGTGACCTAGCTCCAAGCTCTGGATCAATGTGTTTTAAAATTAAAACCTGATGTCAGTCTAATTATGACTCTTCCATTCACGATGAGCAGTGTCTGTACTCATTCTAGTAATGCCAACAGCATATGCAATTTATGTAATTCTTAACCAGTATCTAATATCTACACATCCTTAGAAGAAGAACAAATGCTCCCCAGAAGCAAATTTCATGCAATATTAATACTTGTTGTCTAAGAGCATGCATCTTAAATAGAAGTTTTAAATGTTTAAAGGGGTCATATGATGCAATTAAAATGTTTCCTTTCTCTTTGGAGTGTTACAAGCTCTTGGTGCATAAAGAAGATCTGTAAAGTTGCAAAGACTAAAGTTTCAAATCCAAAGAGATATTCTTTATAAAAGTTAAAATTCAGCCACGCCTACCTAAAACGGCTCGTTCTAACACGCCCCCACATATCTACATCACCATGTGGGAAGATTTGCATAACGCCGCCCAAATGTTCACGCAAAGAAAGAAGTCGTAACTTTTATTCTCGCTGTAGTGTTCTTGGCATTGCCGCCGCCGCCATGTCGTGAAGGCGCTGTGTTTCATTGTGAAAGCGAAACTACTTAGTTTGGTCTTCCAAAAGAGGACGATATCCGCTTCGTCATGCCTGGAGCTGATCCGTGCTGGTCGCTGAAGAAATACGATCGGCTTTCACCGTGGACGAAGCGGAGTCCAGCCCGGGGTCATCACATGTGGTTGCCGCAAGCCCGCTGGACGCTCCTTCATTGAATCCGCCGGCCGTTCCTCACTCTAGCCGCCGGCCGCGCCGTTCTCAAGCCCGCCGTGTGTGACGCTGTGCTTCGTTGTGAAAGCGAAACTACTTTGTTTGGTCTTCCAAAAGAGGACACGACTAGAAATCAGTGGTTAAGTTGTATTTACAACACTGTTCCAGAACAGTTCAACCCAAATATCCAGATGTGTGCAGCGCATTTTATGGAGGACTGTTTCCTGATCCTGGAAGAG
>NW_015505876.1:141989-156901 GCF_001515645.1 Sinocyclocheilus grahami
GGTTTAATGTTTTTGTCTTGTCGCTCCGGCTGGACAGGGCATCACAGTATGGTGAGGGGCGTAACATTTCCGTCTCACGCTTGAGGTATTCGGCCAATCACAACGCACTGGATTGCTGGCCAATCACAGCACACCTTTTCTTAATGCATGTTATTGACCTTATGGTGAATGATTCTTTAATGCATTTGTTTATTTAAAAATAATAATATGAATAAATAAATTGTCATAACTGGATGGTAAAATGACAGACTTCTCCAGTCATTTAATTCTGCTTAAACCCCACCCCTTTCTTATTGGTCATTTTAACAGGAAAATATATAATAATTCTTAAGGAAGACCTATTTGGTTAGCTGTAACATAAAATTAAAAAATATATATTTAAATTCTATTTAATAATATTATAATATATTTATATTAAATACAATTTTTGTAGTTTAACAATATGTAATTTTCATTTTAATATTATAATTTTAATGCATTTTTACTTTAATATAATCATTTTAGTGTGAGTCACTTTATTATTTCCTTTACTATTACTGTTTATTTATATTACATTCAATTATGTAAATTGTGTAATTTAACTATTTATAATTTTTATAGTCATATTTTAATATTTTTTATTTAATATAATTATATTTTAATAGTAAAATATTTGAATCCCCATATGAATTTCCTTTACTATAACTGTATATTTATATTAAATGATATACTTATTTTTGGTAATTTAACAGTATGTGTAATTTTAATATAATCATATTTTAATATTGTCTAGTAAAAAATGTGTATCGACTTATAAATTCCCTTTAACATAACTGTGAAATATATTGTTGCCTACGTAATATCCCACAAGTAACATTTAAGATACAGCTGCTAGATATTTTGTTATTTCAATAAACAGAAAATAAGGCCTGCTTGGTCTGAGGTCTTGTAAAACTTATGGTGATCTCAGGCCATAAACCTCAAACTATCAGATTCATCCATGCAGAAGAGTCAAACTAAAAATGTTTCTCAATAAGAAACTGCAGTTTTGTGTTTAAACAACAAATGGTGATGGAGAGCCCAGATGGTTCATAAGTAAGAGGGATAATATACAATCAGCACATCATAATGGCAGAATAAACCCAGACAGTGTGATCAGGACCCTGACGTGAGGCGGGTAAATATAGAAAAAATAGACATGGATTATTGATTTGAGAGGAAATTATTATATTAGATTACTACTTAGAATATGAGCACAGCTTTATTGGAAACATCAGTTTCCTGGATGAGTGGTCTTTTATGCTTTGTTGCCATGGGCAACAGTCATTAATCAGGAACATAGTGCGATAGTCGGGTTCTGGAAATAAAAATTCCATTTATTTTTTCCATATGGCAATTAATTTTTAATGTTAACTCTTAAACCTGTAAAGACAGATCTACTGTGAGCTCAGAGGTCGTTAATCGTTGGTATATGCTTGTAGTGAATCTATCTTCTCATTTTATTGTAATTTATTTTTTAAATAATTGTGTTGGTGAAAAACTACACTACCCACAATGCTGTAGAGAAAATCCCACCAAGCAAGGAGTCGCAGTGAGCAAATTGCATCAAAAAGCTAGCAGGGAACACAAATTACGTAATCAAATTGATCAAAATACTTCAATATTTATATACCTATGAATATTTTGCAGAACTTAAAATGTATTGTTTCTTTAATTCTTTAGAGGAATAGTATTATATTTCACCATTGTTTTTCAATTACATCATTCACAATGCTTCCCTTATGAAACATAAACATGGTTTTATTATAGTAAAAGTGTAGTAACCATTTTTTTGGCATATTGAGTGCCATCTGTGTAACCAGTTTTACTACTAATACCATGGTTAAACTATGGTTAGTGTAGCAAAACCAAGGTTAAGCGTTTATGGAATTTGTAGTTCTTTTCCTCATTGAGTCTTTTTGTCTGATTTTCAGATACTTTTTTTTTTACTTCAAATCAAAGTTTGTAAGGTTGTGATTCATCTCTGAGCTGGTTGGTTTGGTTAATGGCTCATAACGCTTTAACCAAGACCTTTTTTTAATCCCTATGGGTAAAATGAGTGGAAAAACCCTTCCAGAGCTGAAAAAGTGGGCGGGCAATAATGCATTTATTTTGACAGCTGAATGCCATGATTGTCCAATCAGAATCATTCCAGAAAGCCGTGTCGTAATATCATCTATTTGTATTTGCCTTCTGGGTTTAAAGGGGTCATATGATGTTGCTAAAAATAACATTATTTTGTGTATTTGGTGTAATGAAATGTGTTTATGTGGTTTAAGGTTCAAAAAACACACTATTTTCCACATACTGTACATTATTGTTTCTCCTCTATGCCCCGCCTTTCTGAAACGCGTCAAGTTTTACAAAGCTCATCGGTCTGAAAAGCGAGTTGCGTTGTGATTCGCCGAATACCTCAAGTGTGTGACGAAAATGTTATGCCCCTACCATACTGTGATGCCGTGTCAGGCTGGAGCGACGAGACAAAAACATTAAACCCATTATAAACGAGGCATTTGTTGCATCCAGTGGGGACATAATTACGGATTATAATGACTTATACTGTCTTTTTAACGAAACACACAGCGTCTTCACGACATGGCGGCAGCAATAACAATACTACAGCGAGAATAAAAGTTACGCCTTCTTTCTTTGCTTGAAAATTTGGCCGGCATTATGCAAATCTTCCCACATAGTGACGTAGACATGTTGGGGGCGTGTTAGAACGAGCCGTTTTAGGTAGGCGTGGCTGACTCTGAACTTTTATAAAGAATATCTCTTTGGATTTGAGACTTTAGTCTTTGCAACTTTACAGATCTTCTTTATGCACCAAGAGCTTGAAACACTCCAAAGAGAAAGGAGAAATTGAAATCGTATCATATGACCGACCCCTTTAATTCCTTTTAGGATTAATCTAGAATTTGTCTCCATTCACAGAGTAGTTTTGTTGTTGACAGTTTATGAGAGTGACACGTTTTTTTCTCTCTCATTTTCTGTGATGGCCTGTCAGTTGTAATAGTTTGCACCAAAGAGCATGAGATCTGCCATCATATAACCCATGTGGCATATCCACGCATTACATCAGCTGGACAGGGGCCTGAGTGTCATTCAGTCAGTCCACACTGGTCCTCAAAAGCCTCGGGCAACACACACACTCACACTCAACTCAGCTCTAGTGAACAATCACTGAGCGCGTCATGTCAAGACTCCTGGGATACTTATTTTTACATCACTATTGATTTATCTGCATTTGTCTTTCAGCTCTAAAATTAGAAACTGCTTCAAATGCATGATGCAGACAAAAGGTCCAGATGTGCATGCCTCTGTAAACGAGCATGTTTTTGTCAGATAAATCAGTCCGCTGATATTTCCGTGTGCTAAATGCAGCGTGCTCAGAAATGTGCAGGTGACACAGACTTCCAGCTGCTATTATCTCTCACCTTTCAGTTGTTTACATCAGTCTGTGATTGGCGTCATGTACTGTATGTATGTGAGCAGCATGTGTTACTGTGTGTTAATTATAGCTCTCCCTCCCCGCCTGAAATAAAACCGGTTTATGTTCGGTGACCTTAACTGTAATGTCTCAATGAGTGTCTTCATGACGCTGCTTTGTTTGTCAGACTATCTGTTTAATTTAAAGTAGTTAAACTGCAGTCTGGGATTGGAGTTGTTCACTTATTGATCTGTTGATTGGTAAAATATTTTACTTTAATAAATAAACCCTGACGGGGTGATCAGTAGTGTGTTAATCTGAGGGGGTTTATTTTGCAATAATGCCTGATTGGCTGTAAATTATCCCTTAGATACCTATACTGAAGCTATTTAAGGAGGGAAATGTTTTTTTATATGTAACTATCCAATTATGTGATGTATTATTATATACAATAAGAGCAATATCTGTCAGGCACAACAAGGTGTCGAAGTTGACACTAAATGCCTCTAAATAACTGTCTGTGAATCTGTGATTTTTGCATGCATGTAGTTTCATAAAAAATATAAATTTTTAGTGATGAATTATGATTACTGAATGCACAAATAATTGTGTACGTTCTGTTATAGGCCCACTGTATTCATTTTGTCTGCATATATGTGCTGTTTGTCAAATCATACATGAAATCACATCTGTTTTAATTAAAAATTAGTAAATACTAATGATCAAACAATGTTTTCAGTGCCCAATGTTTATTTAAGGCTGATTTTATATTATATATATATATATATATATATATATAATATTATAATAATTTACTATATATATATATATATATATATAATATATTAGAGCCCGACCGATATGGGTTTTTTGGGGCAGATACCGATACCGATATTAGGGAGTAAAAAAAAAAGGCCGATATCGATATATCGGCCGATATTCTTTCTGTATATTATAGTACAATACCAGTCAAAAGTTTGGACACTTTCCCATTCGTGTGTCCAAACATTTGACTGGTACTATATATAGAATACAGTATATACATAAACACATTTTATGTATATACATAAACACTTATAATGATGTGACAAAGATATCTAATGATGGAGGCAGGGCATTTAACAATTTAACAATAAACTTTATTATCCAAAATGAGTCTGACATCAGTGCACCGAACAGTAAAGTTGAAGTTTATTCAACTTTAATTCAATTCAATTCCATTCAACTTTATTCCGTTGAAGTTTTTCACTTCGGAACATTCATTCACGGATTTGCGCTACTGTCTTCACACACAGACGAAACTTACTAGAGAAGTGTGACATAATATACCTCTGTAAATAAATACAATATAAATAGGGATGCACCGAAATGAAAATTCTTGGCCGAAGCCAGAACCGAACAAAATTAAATGCTTCCACACTGCGGTTGCCGAACATTCGGTGCATCCCTAAATATAAATTAACTTCTCATGCAATTTAATGCTCTTTGAATGTAATGTACGTTTCCTTGGACCTGGAATCATGGCAGAATTTCATGTGAAGTCCACTTCGCAGGGCACTTACGGTCGAATAAGACAACGCGTGAATGCTGCCTGAACAAGAGACCTCCTTACTGAAGGGAAAGTGTTGACTGGTGTCACTGTCTCGCGAACGCGCCGGCGGATCTCTACCAAATTCGGGGGATCCCTTCAGCTCGAGGAGCCCTCTCGAACGCCACTCTCCGCGCGTCGGTAGCCCCCCGGGATCGCTAGATTGGTCGGCACCGGACCGAGAATTTAACCGCCTGTAACTCCCGAACCCCGGGGGCTATCGACGCGGGGGTGGTCTCATTCGAAAGCGTGTCTCTAGAAGTACACTGGATTTGCATTCGAGCGTTCCTTGAGCTGAAGAGATCCCCCGAATTTGGTGCGGATTCGCCGTGCCGTTACGGAGATATGGCCGTTCAAAGTTTCAATGGTTTCCCATAGACATAAGCTTTAAAGCGTTTCATCCAGGTAGCCAGTAGCAAACAATAGAGTGCGCTCTGCTGGACAAACTAAGTAATTACACCATTTCAAGCATTTTATCTGCGTTATATGCGCTGTAAAAAAAAATTCATATCGGCGGCATATTCGCCGATACCGATATATCGGTGACAGGATCATATCGGCCGATAATATCAGCAAAACGATATATCGGTCGGGCTCTAATATATATATATATATATATATGTGTGTGTGTGTGTTTGTGTATCAGCAAAGACACATTAAATTGATCAAAAGTGATACTAAAGACATTTGTAATGTTATAAAAGATTTCTATTTCAAATAAATTCTATTCTTTTGAACTTTCTATTCATCAAAAAAGAAAATCCAGAAAAAAATACATGGATCACGTGTAAGCACAACTGTTTTCGACATTGTTAATAGTCAGAAATGTTTCTTGAACGGCACCTTTTACTATTACATTTTAAAATATATTTGAAGAGAACACTGTTCTTTTAAATTGTAATAATGTTTCACAATATTACTGTTATGATCAAATAAATGCAGCCTATATATATATATATATATATATATATATATATATAAAACTCAGATGTGCACCAATTTCCTGATATAAGCAAACAGTTATTTTCATTATATCATTATATAATTCATTAAAACATAAAAACGGAAATTGTACATACATTATCCATTAATGAAGCTGTCAGTAGATTTATATAAAACTCAGATGTGCACCAATTTCCTGATATAAGCAAACAGTTATTTTCATTATATTTACTCAGAATTCATTAAAACATAAAAACGGAAATTGTACATACATTATCCATTAATGAAGCTGTCAGTAGATTTTGCTTAGACTTTAGTAAGCCACATAGCGCTTAGTGTTACACTGATGTCAGTTTCTCTGACAAGCCTCTCTGAGGTCTGTATGTTCCCTGTGTTCAGTGGCACATTCTGTTCGAGAGTGGATGGAGGAGAGGTGTCATTCCCACCCATAAATTAGCTTGTCGACTTGTTAGCGTATATGCGTTCACTGTGTCTTCTTCCTCCGCAGGCTCAAACAGACGATGAGAGTTGACGAGACCCACGGCTCTTGGTGATGACGCGCGGTCCCATTATGGGGCTCCCGTGAACGGCCCGGGCGTCCAGTATGTTGACTGCCTGTCAGCATGACGCCGTTGGACCTGTGGCTTTCGCGCTCCATCCCCATGTGTCTGCTGCTGCAGAGCCTGGTGCTCATGGTCCTGTGCTTTCCGTCTGCCAGCACCTGTCCCAAGGGTTGCACCTGTCAGCGCTCTGAAAGCCCTCCGCACGGCCTCAACGTCACCTGTAGTCTGTCACGCTTGAAGGAGATCCCGCCCGACGTCCCCCCAGACACCCAGCTGCTGCAGCTGGACCGAAACCACATATCTCTGGTGCCCGATCGCATATTTCATGGCTTGAGGATGCTTCGGAGGCTCAATCTCTCCCATAATGCAGTGGAAACCCTCGGCGAGGGGGCATTCGTCGGATTGGAGGGCTCTCTGGAAGTGCTGGACCTTTCCCACAACCGAATCACTAGCGTGCACAAGGACGCGTTCGCACGGCTGAAGGCACGTGTGATGGTGGACAATAACCCTTGGCATTGCGACTGCGCCCTGCAGCAGGCGCTGGGTGGCATGGCGCACAACCATGAGGCTGCCACGCGCGTGCTGTGCCGTAGTTCAGAGCTGAGGGACCAAGAGGGCCAGCCGTTCCTGGCCGTGGATGCAGACTTGTGCAACCTGGCCAAGCGGACCACCGACTACGCCATGTTGGTGACCATGTTTGGCTGGTTCGCGATGGTCATCTCTTATGTTGTGTACTATGTACGGCAGAACCAAGAAGACGCAAGACGACACCTTGAGTACCTGAAATCGCTTCCCAGCAAGCCCAAGAAACCGGACGAACCGGAGGACATCAGCACGGTCGTGTGACTTTACAAAGTTCACACAATCCCAGAGACTAAAGGCCCGTTCACACCAAGAATGATAACTATAATGCTAACTATAAGAGAACATGGAAGTTCGCACCACAGCTACAACGATAATGGCATTGAGGAGCTATATTGTTAGAACAGTGTTTTCCAGGTGAATGATAAAAGCATCTACAGGCAATCAGAACCCATCTGGCTTTAAAGAGCTTGAGCATTCAAAACTGCAGCACGCCCTTATAATATACAGAACGTTATCGTTGGTGTGGATGCTAATATGGTTATCGGTATAGTTATCATTCTTAGCGTGAACGGGCCTTAAACCAGGATGTTGATTAATCTGATACGAATCGTAAATGTCGTCTAGCGTACTACACCTGTCTTCTCTTTTTCCAATGTGCGTTCCTGTTTCTGAGTATGTATTTAGAACAATTTGTGATACACTCCCAACACTTTGTCCTTACGAGAGAGAGAGTCTTTTAAGCGCGACGTCCAGGTGGCATTAAAACAATCGCAAAGTTGTCCTTTAAACGTGGTCCAATCCCACCTTTAGAGCGAGAACTTGTTTTCAGGCTTTTTTTTTTTTTTTACTAGATGGAACAGATCATTAAGCAGCGCTAATGACCAGTACAGGTATTTTGAGAATTCAAATCTCAGGTGCAAATGTTGATAGACTCCAATGATTTGTAAAAAACCTTCGATGTTCTGATGCTACCAAGTTTTGTAAGACAAACGATAATCCAGGCATGTGCACATTAGCTACAATCGCGAATCATTTTACGGCCTTTAAAAGGCGTGGTGTACCCTTTATTAGTGAAACGACGGGACATTTCTTCCAACATTCTAAAACTATTATTGTAATCCTGTGCATTTTTCGGTTTGTTTTTGCGTTAAAACTCGTGCACATTAAATTGTGAATCGTTGAGTCGTAGAGCACAGCAGTGCTGGTGTGGTGCTTGTCACGTGATTCTCGGATCTGTAGTCGAGGGACGTAGTCGATACCTCCATCCGAGTCTTTTGTCGGTAACGTTACTTGTGAGGCTCTTTGTCGATGTCGTAATTCACCGTGCGTAAAAAGAGGCTCCCGGGCCCTGTGTTAGTCATCATGTAGTCTACGAGATGGCCAGTGTGTTTTCGTAAACGTAAGGTTCCATCCCTGAATCCAAACTCTTGACGTCCAGGACAGAAAATATACATCCTGATGAGGAACTTCAGCTTCCCCTTGCACTGTGGCGGTAGGGCCATTAGCGCTCAGTGATATTATTGTGTGTGCACAGTAATTCAGGCCGGTCGCAAGCAGAAAATTACAGATGTCACTGTTACTGGTCTCATTCTTACGGCTGACTGCCGTGTCCAGCAAAGCAAAGCCCTGGGGAGAGCTAGAGGATAGAAAGACGGCAGGAGAAGAGAGGAAATGGAAAACAGGATGCTGGGAACAAGTTCTGGAGGAAATCGGGGCCCTTATGAAAATAGATTGTGGTGGTACCGTGGTATAGTAAGTTTCAGATGGCTTTCATATATCATTGCATTCACTTGATCCAAGTATACTGTGGTGTTTCCATGATTACCATGTCCAAAAGTGGTTCGTACCATGGTAATGTCCAAAACAAATGGTATTATGAAGGATTCAACCATATTCAAGATTGGGGAACCAAATGTAAAATGTAGAGCACTGATCATTGGGAATAAAATCAGAATATATTAGTACCATCCACAAATTGGAAATACTAATGTAGTTTTTAATTCAATGGTATTGTCCAAAAACATGGTATTATGATGGATGCAACCATATATAATAAAATTGGGGGACTAAATGTAAAATATAAAGCATTGATCATTGGGGATAAAATTGCCATCAGTATATTATTAGTAACATATCCACTAATTGGAAATGCTATGGTAGTTTTGTGAGTGGAATGAGCGTTGTTTCTTTATTGTAACTTCATTGTTGTGTATCCAGTGAAGTGCTTTTAAAATTTTTTTTAAAAAAACACTTTCAACGGTAATTAAATTCCAAAGTTGGTGCCGTTATAATGACGTTTGATCGTGGCTTTAACATCGGTCCATCAGAAACATTAGGAGAACTTTAGAAGGGCATTAGTAGAACGCTAACCCGACTTCACTGTAGATAAAGAGCTTGTCGTTTGCGTAGGAAGGTACCTGAAATCCCTTTAAAGAATCGTGTTTGAATGTACTTATCTAGTCTTTTGCCTTGTCGAACTGCGGTTGTTCTACACGCTGTATTGTGCTGGGAAAGAAAGCTGTTTCTCAATGCAGACTCCACAGTGAAGCACGCTGTAGCCAAGGACATGGGGGAGAGATTTTCTAAGTGCCTGAAATACTCGTCTATAAGTCTGTCATTCTTCCAGCTACCGATAACTTTGCTTTAAAACGTTTCGTTCGGTCTCGCCTAACTCGAGTTTACTTGGCCTCAAGCGGGATGTTTTTACTGCACAAAGATACTGGAAAATCCGAATGAAGTTAATGAAGTACTGGAGGTCTTCTAGAGTGACACTGATACGTGACGTTGTTCTTCCTGTTTTCTTAAGGCCTTTTCACATGATTTGTGTCACGGCTTCAATGCTGTGCGATGTTCCTCCACGTGAAAAGCTTTGCTGATTGTTTTGCTGAAGGCAGATTTGACAAGGTTGCAAAAAAGCATGACGTGTGGAAATAGTGAAAATATCTGATCCTAGAACAGAAGGTCCTAGCGTTTGATTAGATGCATTGGGGAAAGGAAACAAAGGCAAGTCTAACTTTTTCTCTGAATGTCATGATATGCATTCAGTGTACCAGATCCAAATATGCACATCAGTCTATCGTCCATCTTGTTTTTCAAATACAATCTTTAATGCCTGGGATTGTGTCTCATTGCACAGCATTCTTGCATTCAGTGAGGACAGAAAAACTACTTACTGTTAGAAACTTATTGCACCTGCTCAGGATGCGGTTTAATGCTGTAGTTTGACGCTTCGCTGCATTGATTTTGATGCATTGGGGAACCGAACGCGAATCATGTGAAAGGGCTTTTATTGGAAAAAAAGTAGAGGAGAGTTGCAGCATGTGTTTCTTCCTAGGTTAGGTTTTTATTTTTATTTTTTATCTTTGTGTACCATTTTTTGCTTGGTATACATGAAACTGACTTCTGCTCAAAAGTGTGACATACCTTGAAGACGTAAAACTGGAGGAGGACCAATGGTACATCACATTGTAAATGCATGATGTAGAGAAAATGAAATAAAAGATTCATTTACACTGTTATTCCAATGCATAGACCATTTTTTCGCCTCTGTTCCAAAGCCTACTGAGCTGCCTACATAGGGGGTATTTTAAGATGCACTTCTAAGGCTTAAGACCTAAAAAAAATTGTGCTTCCTTTTGACAGTGATGTGCATGTATTAACATTTGAGTAATTATGCATTCATTAAAATGTAACATACAAAGCCAACAATATCATCAAAACCACAAAAAACATGCACTGATATTTATTTCTCTGTTAGGTAAAAAAAAATGCATGCATGGTGTCAATTTTGCATCCAGTGGCAATTCTCTGGCACCGTGATGCAAAGTAGGGGGTCATAAATAAAACAAGGGCCAAATTCTGACAAGAGGCCCAATCTAAGAGAACTGAAATGAAAACAAAAGCGTCTGAAGGGAGACGAAACACGGTTTGTCACGGGTTCAGTGAAAAGCACCATCAAATCTCTGACACTGACATCTGTTGTCCTTTTTCATCTGAAGTGTGGACGCCTATTACCATTGCGCCGTGTCTAAAACGGGACCACAAATTGGATGTATTTTTAAGGCGGTTTAAGCTGTGACAAGTGGTGAGCTGCTAAAATGATTCACATTTCTGAGAGGCAAACACGGTCAGATCTGTTGGAGGATGTTGAGCTTAAGGAATAATTGTAAATATTTCAAGTGGATTAAATTATTTGTAATCAATTTGCAAGCTATTAACAAAAAAACTTTAAAACAGAGTTATTGTAGTAAACTAAAACTATAAAGAACTTTATTTACTTGAAATAAAAAAACATATATAAAAAAAATATATATATATAAAATGTAACTTTATTTCAGCTAGTTTTATTTTCATTAAAATAAACTAAATCTGAAATAAAATTAATAGGAACTACTGTATATAGTCATAAAAAATAGAAATGGCGAAAACATAAAAGTACTACAATTAACTGAAATGAAAATGAAAATGCAAATTATGAAAATAAAAACTAATTCAAAATATGAATAAACCCTGTAATAATATGATAGTAAAATACTAAAATAAAGTCTGAAACTAGTAGTATTAAGTATCAAAGCAAGCTGTATGGATGTTAGAGTCACAGTGTCACAATAGTTTTTGTCAAACATTTTGTTTGTAAAGTGTACGTGTGCTTGCTTTTTTTGTTTAAATAATACTTGCTGTTTTATGTTTTCATGTTCTCAGTTTTATGATGTTCTCACATTTGGTTTATTGCAGCAGAAAACCCAGTATTCATTATTATATTACAGGTCACATCTTCACAGTTTTCCATAGATATATTTATATGTGATTTCATAATCAATTGATGCATATTCATCACCTTCAATGTTATTGCGTTTTCAACCTTGTAAATATTTGAGGATTAAGAGAATAATGATGAAACATGTCTTGAGGTGCTGTGATGTGCAGTACTTGTGTTCCCTTCTTCAAATGAAACACTAAATCAAACAGCGTCTAATTTAAAATGGGCTCAAAATTCATAATAACTCCCAAGGGTGAATATTTAAGAAATAAAAGCACTCAAAAACTTCAGAGATTCAGGGTAATTTTTTTAATTAGCTGTGAAAGCATTGACAGGTCGACACATGTCCTCGCAGGGACAGACGGATCCTCAAGCATTACTGTCCTTACAAAGAGTGTAACCTACCAGCTCCAGTTTGGAGTTTGGAGTCGGTTTATTTCAGACAGTATTCAAACCTCATACTCAAAGCTTTGAGCTCAATTATTATTCCAGTGTTAGTGCTCCTAACTGTGTCCTTGGTAGTTGAGACATTCACTGTTTTGATCAGGGCTTTTGCTAAACGAAGTCAGAGAGTACAAGCCACATACACTGAAAAAAAAAAGATTTTTCAAAGTTGAAAATGATTGGAGTAGGTTTTACTAGAAAATACTATTTCAGTTTTTCTACTTCAACATTTCACGTTTAATTCAACGTGTTACTTGCTGTTTCTTTATAATTAATTGTGAAATAGTTCACCCAAAAATTAAATTGTGTTGAAAATGTACTCAGCCTCATGTCGTCCAAGATGTACAGTGGGGCAAAAAAGTATTTAGTCAGCCACCAATTGTGCAAGTTCTCCCACTTAAAAAGATGAGAGAGGCCTGTAATTTTCATCATAGGTATACCTCAACTATGAGAGACAAAATGAGAAAAAAAAATCCAGAAAATCACATTGTAGGATTTTTAAAGAATTAATTGGTAAATTCCTCGGTAAAATAAGTATTTGGTCACCTACAAACAAGCAAGAGTTCTGGCTCTCACAGACCTGTAACTTCTTATTTAGCAATGGATGCTCTGCAGTGAATGGGTGCCGTCAGAATGAGAGTCCAAACAGATGATAAAAACATCACAATAATCCACCAATTAATTTCTTGTGAAGCAAAAAGATGTGTGTTTGTAAGAAACAAATCATTAATTTGTTCCATCATGGAGACGTTTAACTTTAAACAGTTGCTTCTGGCCAAAAAACGAATCCATATTCCATAATAATGCTTCCTGCAGTTAAAAAGTTCTTCTCCTGTTGTCCTCTCACATCAAATTAATTGTTTAGAACTATTTTGAACTTCTTTCACTTGTAAACGGTGTGTATTTCTCTCCTGATTCAGACGAGATGACTTTTTCACTGGAGTAGCATTATCATATTTTGCAGGAAGCAACGTTTTAAAGTTAAAACCGTCTTAATGATGGATTTTATTTCTTACAAACACACAGCTTTTGGCTTCTCAAGACATACTACATGGACTGGAGTGGTGTGGATTACTTGTGGATTATTGTAATGTTTTTATCAGTTGTTTGAACTCTCATTCTGACGGCACCCATTCACTGCAGAGCATCCATTGCTGAGCAAGTGATGCAGTGCTACATTTCTCCAAATCTGATGAAGAAACAAACTCATATACATCTTGGAGTGGTGTGGATTACTTGTGGATTATTGTAATGTTTTTATCAGTTGTTTGAACTCTCATTCTGACGGCACCCATTCACTGCAGAGCATCCATTGCTGAGCAAGTGATGCAGTGCTACATTTCTCCAAATCTGATGAAGAAACAAACTCATATACATCTTGAATGGCTTGAGGGAGAGTCCATTTTCAGCCAATTAAAATTTCTCAAAAATGTGCTTCTTGTATTGTCTTCCTCGAATAACCCATCCTTATATATATGTTCAGGGCATTTATTATGATATATGTAATATCCTCTTGGAGTCTGGGGTGCAAAAGATGAGTATCTGGTTTGGCGGTGCTGCGCGTCACATGTCGTTTGTATTGCGTGCAGGCCCGGACATGTTCACATTTAATTATTTTTATGTGAGTCTGGAAGCGCAGACGTGTCTCTGAACGCTCCAAAGACGGAGTCCCTGCAGATTCTGGAAGTACGTTTGCCTGTTCTATACATATTAAATCAGGCTGAGAGACTGACACAATGCTTTGTTGTTTCCTTCTGTAACCTTGATCATGTGTTTCAGGACACAGATTTTTGTGTGATTACAGGCAATAAAACTGGTGTTCATATGCTATACATGTCCTCCAGAGAAATCTAGTTTATGGAGTGTGTTTCTATGGGGTTTGGGATCATGATATGTTAGAGGCCATAATGCATCTCGAAAACAGTGCTTGTTATGAAAACATGCACAAGAAATTGAAGGATGTGATCACATTATGGCCATGAAAATGCTATTGCTTACAGGTTGCTATCAAGAGACTATGCACTGTAAAAACTGATTTTGTTTTATTTTAAAGTGTTATTGGAGTATGTTTTACAAGAATATACAATTTCTACGTAAAATGTCACTTTTAAATCAATGTTGCTTGCCATTTCTTTGTACTGTTTGTGAAATTTACAAGCAATTTCTGAGTGAAAATGGTTTCTCTCATACAGCCAAAATATATTTTAAATATATGTTGAAAACAGGGAAGCTCAATGAAATGTTTTATTTTAATTATTATTTTAATGTATTATTAAATTAGAAAATACAATCATAAATTAAGCCTAATTGCTATTGTGGATGGAATAGCTTATTAGAGATCAAAACTGTATTTACAAAGATTTAATAATGTTTACATTTTTAATATTGCAATATTTTTGGAACATTGTAAAGTGTTTCTTGCTTTTATTAAAATATAGGTTCGCACATGTAATACAATAAATGCTTTTAAAAAAAATATATATATAAATGTGTGCGCGTGTATATATATATATATATATATATATATAGTCGCGGGGTGAATGAGAACACAGACTCGGTACTGATCGAAAGAGCCCCGGAGGG
>NW_015505876.1:156979-158478 GCF_001515645.1 Sinocyclocheilus grahami
TTTAAGGCCAGCGGGAACGAGCTCCAGGTGCTCCACTCATCACGCACAGGTGTTGTGCTTCGGTGATCAGTGTGGCAGCGGCGTTTCCAGGGTGACGCTAATCTGGACTCGGGATACTCGCCACAGTATATCCACAGCGCAGATGATCTTGGAGGTAGCCATGGTTGTTGACCAGGGACTGAGAGGGAAGCGGCTGTGTCTTGAGACATGTGGGAGGCACTTTATGGCCAGGGCCTCTTTCTCCAGGGTGGCATACCTGGTCTCCGCGGGGGAAAGTTTCCAGCTGATGTAGACTATGGGGTGTTCCTTTCCATCCCGGAGCTGGGAGAGGACTGCCCCTAAACCGGTGCCGGAGGCGTCCGTATATAGGGTGAAGGGGCAGCCAAAGTCTGGGGCATGCAGGACCGGGGAGGAGGTCAGGGCCGTCTTGAGGGCCTGGAAGGCGGCTTCGGTCTCGGGGGTCCAGTCTATCCTCTCCGGCTGCCCCTTCCTGGTAAGGTCTGACAGGGAGCAGGCTATAGAGGAGAAGTTGGGTATGAAACACCTGTAGTAGCCCGCCAACCCCAAAAAGGCCCGTACCTGCGTCTTGTTTGCGGGACATGGGAACTTCTTTACCACCTCGACCTTCTTGTCCTGGGGCATGATGAGCCCTCTTCCGATCTTGTACCCCAGGTATTTGGCTTCGGTGAGGCCGAGGTGGCACTTCTTGGGGTTGGCCGTCAGGCCAGCCCACCGGAGCTCCGTCAACACCCTCTGTAGATGCTCCAGGTGAGTCTCCCAGCCCTCCGAGTGTATAACGACATCATCCAGGTAAGCCGCGGCTTAGGCTTGGTGGGGCCGGAGCAAGATGTCCATCAACCGCTGGAATGTGGCTGGTGCCCCGTGTAGGCCGAATGGGAGCACCCGGGAATGCCAGGGGCCATTGGGAGTGCTAAAGGCTGTCTTCTCCCAGGACTCCGGGGAGAGGGGCACCTGCCAATATCCTTTGGTGAGGTCCAAGGTGCTGATGTATCGAGCCTTGCCCAGCCGGTTCAAGAGCTAATCCACCCGCGGCATGGGATAGCCGTCAAAGGCGGACACTTGATTGACCTTCCTGAAGTCGTTACAGAACCGGAGAGTGTTGTCCGGCTTTGGTACCATCACGATGGGACTAGCCCACGGGCTACGAGAGGGCTCGATGATTCCTAGTTGGAGCATCTTCTTGACTTCCTCCTCTATTGCCGGCCAGCGAGCTTCCGGTATCCGGTAGGGCCGCTGCCGGACTACGACTCCTGGTGGTGTGCGGACCTCGTGCTCGATGACGGTGGTTTTACCCGGGGTCTCACTGAACACATCCTGGAACTGACTGACCAGGGCCTCGAGTTCCACTTTCTGGGTCGCCGACAGCTGCGGTTCTATGTCCACTACTGGGGCCCCGGTATGGGCTAGCGCAGCGAGTTGCTCGGGCCGGGGAACCCATTTCTTGAGCAAGTTGACGTGGTAGATTTGCTCTGTCCGTC
>NW_015505876.1:158663-167140 GCF_001515645.1 Sinocyclocheilus grahami
GCTGGGCGGTCACGAGATGTTCCTTAACCAGCGGCATGACCCGGTCAATCCTTTCTCTCATCTCCCGCACATGCTCGACGAGGCTACGAAGGGGGGCGGGTTGGTTCTCCCATGCTTCCTGAGCCACGTCTAAAAGGCCCCTGGGCTGTCTCCAAAACAGCAGTTCGAAGGGTGTGAAGCCTGTGGAGGCCTGTGGTACTTCCCGGACTCCAAAGAGCACGTACGGGATCATGAGGTCCCGGTCACGCCTATCTTTGGCCACCACCCGCTTCAGCATCCTTTTGAGCGTCTGGTTAAACCGCTCCACCAGGCCATCCGTCTGCGGGTGGTAGACTGACGTTCTCAATTGTTGGACCTTGAGGAGGTGACAGAGGTCCGCCATGACATGAAGGGGGTTTCCTTCAGTCAGGATTTCCTTTGGGATCCCTACGTGGCTGGCCAGCAGAAACAGTTCGCGGGCAATATTCTTGGCGTTGGCCGCTCGAAGTGGAATGGTTTCCAGATACCGGGTGGCATAGTCCAGGATAACCAGGATGTGCTCATGTCCACGGGCAGACTTCGGCAGCGGTCCCACCAGATCCATCCCGATCCGCTCGAAGGGCACCTCGATGACGGGTAGTGGAATGAGCGGGCTGGGGAGAGGACGTCTGCTGACAGGTGGGACAGCTACGGCAGAACCGTTTCACTTCCGCCTCTAGTCTGGGCCAGTGAAAACGGTCCCGGATGTGCTGGACGGTATTGTCGGCTCCTAGGTGTCCCGCCATTGGGTGGCCGTGTGCCAGCTCCATGACCGTCTCCGGTCGATGTCGTCGTTCTCGGTCAACCGAACGAGGTATTGGTGCGCTTTGACCGGCGCTTCCGGGAGGGGCAGGCGCCCCGCCACGCTGGCCTGCAGCTGTTCCACGACCCGGTCAGTATATTCCTGCCGGGCGGCCAGTCGCTCGGTAAACTGCTGCTGGCGGGCCGAGAGCTCCGTTAGGCGGTGGATTACCTCTTCCATATGTCCGGGGGAAGAGAGCGGTTTCTCCTAGAAGAAGCACAGAGATCGTTATAGCAACCTGGCGGTACCGTCGATGTCGTCGTTCTCGGTCAACCGAACGAGGTATTGGTGCGCTTTGACCGGCGCTTCCGGGAGGGGCAGGCACCTGTAATGCCCGCATTCTCCACCCTATGTCGCGGGGTGAATGAGAACACAGACTCGGTACTGATCGAAAGAGCCCCGGAGGGTGATTTATTGCCCACACACTGATCACACGTGCTCTGATGAATGGTGCTTGGTGCCCGTCTCAGCGTGGTGCTCGTGGGGTGAAGTGCCGTGGTGCAGATCCCTCTCCCAGGGTGCCTTCGGAGTCTGTGAACAAGGAGAAACAAGCATTAATGTTGCCTGGAGCTCCGGGGTGCCTTCCCGCTGATGTCTCTTCTCCTGGCTTTTAAGGCCAGCGGGAACGAACTCCAGGTGCGCCACTCATCATGCACAGGTGTTGTGCTTCGGTGATCAGTGTGGCAGCGGCGTTTCCAGGGCGACGCTAATCTGGACTCGGGATACTCGCCACAATATATATATATATATATATATATATATACTATGTGTAAAATATACATTTACATATATTTTAAAAAGCATTTTTTTTGCTAGAGGTTTGAAATGAGTTTGCATAAAATAGAAGGATTAATGCTGGAGCTTTTCTGTCTCATGACACATTAACAGTAGCATCCGATTTAAAAAGCTCATATCGATCACGCGGCGAGGCGAGGATTTACTCTCTTATTAAACAATTAATCTAATGACAGAGAATGCACAATGTCTCGCTCTGGCAATGATTGTTTCATTTGTGAAATGAAGCCTGTGTTTTCTGTCAGAGTCTGTGTATGTTAATGAAGTGTTTGTGTAAACCAGGCGCCTCATTCTCATGCATCCGGAATATTCCACTAATGACAAAACTCTTTCCAATTAAAGTTTCTGAGGCCTTGAGGAAACATGAAAAACACTTTAGTGTTTTTTTACAATTTCAGAATTGCACTGCATGAGAATTCAGAGTTTCCATAAAGGAATAATTAACTAGAAATCAAAACTCTCACCTTCATTCTTTCCACTGTGTGACATAAAATAACAATTTTTTAAGGTAAATAAAGAACAGGATAAGTGTTTGTTGAGAGACGATTGTGTCCTATTATTTGCACATAATCATAATGAAGCTGTTGCACAAAAGTCAAAAGTCTGATGATAAGGAGGGTCTTTGAGAAATGTGTGAGTTTGCATTGATGAAAGCATAATCTTCCTCTATTGTATGATCTTACTGAAGACAGATCATGAGATGCAAAGAAACGTCTGATAAAATCAATTTGACTTTAATGAGCAGATATCTGATCTCATTCTTCATCAGGCTGAGCAATTTCATCTGAGCTAAAATTAGGATCAAATTAACATGGTCTGCCAGAACAGATTTCAACATTTAGTGCTGGACGATATATATTGAATATTCGCAATATATTCTCAATGATTTTTCCTGCGATATAAAAATGTAGCAACATTGTGAATATTGTATTTTAAAAATTGTATTTGACGGGTACATTTCTTTAAAAGCGTGAATTTGAGGGGTTTGAGATAGAAATGTTTTAATAGTGTCTTTATTTGTTCAATATTTTCATTTTCATTAATAAGTTCAAACTGTCCATTTCAATGAATTGTTTCAAAACTCTGATTAAAAAGATTCATTCACATCATTGTTGACTGAAGTCTCTTGTGTGTTGAATTTATTCATCGATTAAAAATTATGATTCAGTTATTCATTCAATTATTCAGTTATTCTGTATCGCTCTCACGGTACTTTGATATCTTACTGTACACCGATCAGTCTACGCAGCACCGCTTCAAGCTGAACACACCACCTGTGTTGTGAATTGATTCAAAATTCTGATTCGATTATTCATCTAATTATTTATTCTCTTCATTGTTCACTGAAGTCTCTGTGTGGTGAATTGATTCATTGACTCAAAACTGATTCAGTTCTTCCTTTAATTATCTATTCGCTTCATTGTTCACTGAAGTCTCTGTGTGGTGAATTGATTTGTTGATTCAATACTCCGATTCAATCGTTCATTAAATTATTAATTCGCATCATTGTTCATTGAAGTGTTTGTGTGTTGAATCAATTCATTATTCAGAACTCTGATTCAAAGACTCATTTGCATAATTGTTCCCTAAAGTCTTTGTATGATGTTTCTCATTATTTCACCTAAAAATTCTAAAAATATGTAAGTAAATATCTTTCAACATTATATATATATACATATATATATATATATATATATATATTATACACTGAACAAAATTATAAACGCAACACTTGTTTTTGCCCCCATTTTTCCTGAGCTGAACTCAAAGATCTAAGACTTTTTCTATGTACACAAAAGGCCTATTTCTCTCAAATAATGTTCACAAATCTGTCTAAATCTGTGTTAGTGAGCACTTCTCCTTTGCCGAGATAATCCATCCACCTCACAGGTGTGGCATATCAAGATGCTGATTAGACAGCATGATTATTGCACAGATGTGCCTTAGGCTGACCACAATAAAAGGCCACTCTGAAATGTGCAGTTTTACTGTATTGGGGGGTCCGAAAACCAGTCAGTATCTGGTGTGACCACCACCACGCAGTGCAGCACATCTCCTTTGCATAGAGTTGATCAGGTTGTTGATTGTGGCCTGTGGAATGTTGGTCCACTCCAACAAAATAAAATAAAAAAAATAAAATAAATAAATAATATTTCCATACTTCCCCAGTTGGTTGATTTAACTATTAAAGTTATGTATTGTAATTGAAATCTATATACGCAAATGGAAAAGAGCAATAAAATAAACATTAAAAAAAATGCTCCTTATGAATAGCCCAAAATTGATCAGCGTATGAAAAAACAATGCTTTTTTTTTTTGCCTTAAACTCAGTGACTTGGAGAAACTATATGTCATTTTCCTCTTTATCTCTTTTCCCAACAATTATTTTTCTTTTATTTCACAATTTCAGCTTATTTTGAGTGGTAACATCCTATGATTGAGTTTGTTTTGTGAGATATTAGGTGTTGTGTGTGAATTGTGAATGCTGTGAGAGTGAATTTCATATACTTGACTGTTTGCGAGTGTGTTATTGTAATGTATTTTTAACACTGGAACAGCTAAATATGACACACAGAGGTTGTGTGAGTCGTCCATGGCAACACACGCGTGTTTTAACACGGCATGAATCTGCGATTCTCACGGGCATCAAATCTCCCAAGACTTCAAACTCTCGGCATGCTAAAATATGCTGTCTCAAATTTTGAAGTGATCTTTGCAATTAGTGATCTTGAGCAGCTCGACAGGCTGTAAAATCTGAGGGAACGTTTAAACCATTTTGATGGAGTTGCTGGAGTGTGTAACTCCACGTTCAGACCACACACACACACACACACACACACTGGAGGCTTTGTCTTTTTAGAGCAAAAGAGCTTTTCCTCAAATGCACAATATGACTCAATAACCTCTGTATTTCCTCATCAAATAGCTGGAGAAATGAAACCAGCAGCATATGAAACCCAACAGTCATGCAGGTATTAAAATACTGCGTCTCATCAATGCACATTTGTTGTTTTTACAGAAAGCAGGAGAGTAGTATTTATATGTACTATTATTATTATTATTTATATACTTATATACTCTTTATATACTGTATAGTATTTACTAATATTTTGAATAACATTTATTTTTATTTTTTCATATTTAATTTTAGTTTTAGTAATTTAGTTATGTGCTTTTGTCATTTTGTTAGTTTTTTATATTTCTATTTAGTTTTAATTTATTTTTATTTTAGTTTTGGAAATTTGAGTACTTCAACTTTATTTTATTTCAGTTAATTGCCAAGGCAACATATCTAATTTCTATTTAAGGTTTTCATCTAACATCTATATATATATATAGCTTTTCATTCAATTTTATTTTATTTCAGCTTTATTTCAAGGAAAACTATTTAAATTTTAGTTGTCCTTTTCATTCATTCATAATAATTTTATGATGTGATTTTTGTCATTTTTATTAGTTTGTTAATATTTCGATTTTGCCTTAAGTTTTTTTTTTATGTTTAGTAAATTCAATACTTAAACTTATACCTAACATATCTAATTTTTGTATGGGTTTTTCATCTATATTTTATTTCAAGCAATGAAAACAATTTAGTTTCAGTTTTCATTTTAATTTTAGTTTAAGTTTTAGCAATTTTATTATTTGCTTTTTTAATAATTTTTTTCAAATATATTTTTATAATTTAATTTTTTATTATATATATATATATATATACTATTTCCAGCATGAAATGAATATCAGAATTAATTTCAGCTGTGATTTTAACATCTCCATCTTTTTGAGCAGATTAGATTTCCAAAAGCTAACCTCAAAGAAAATTGTATTGCGCAAAGCTTGTTCTTTCAAAGCTCTGGAAACATGATTGAGTTCTCATTTATGTTTCATTTACTCTCAGTATCAACTTGGTTTCTGATGTTTCTCCTCAAATAACTTAGGAGGTATTCAAATAGACACAAATGAGACAATAGTTGTCATACAGGTAGTAATGAATGTTTCCTTGCTGAGAATGAGGTCTCATTATGCCTATCCTATATGAAATTACATTTTTACACACACACAAAAATCAATAAAAAATGCAAAATAATGTTATTTCTGAGATGATGACTTCAATAGCTATCATTTAGAAAGGCACTATTGCGTATATTTAGTACGCTAGTGTTTTAGTGTGTTGAGTGAGGCTGCTGTCTGAGGTTCTGGGTAGGAACTGATTGCATGTAATCTGTATTACGTAATCAGATTCCAAAAAGGTAGTACTTGTAGTTATCTTATATTACATTTTAAAAAGCTCATAATCAAATTACAGTTACTTTTTTATGGATTACATGATTACAAATGATTCACACAATGGCAAGAAATTATTCGTAATTTATGGTCATGCATTTTATTTATTTCTTTCATTAAAAAAAACAATAATCCCATTTAAATCTATAAACAAGTTGTCAAAATTAATCTAAAAGTAATCCAAAAGTAGTCCGAATATATTACAGAAAATGATTCGTCCTGATTACATTACTGACTACAATGTTCATCATGTAATCTGTAATCAGTAACAGACTACAATTTGTAAGTAATCTCCCCAGCGCTGGCTGTCTGTGGTTTTGTTTGACTGAGTTTCTCAGTTGTTGTTAATCAGATGAATAGTGTTTGACCTCTCATCTCTTCAGTGCATGTGCGTGTGATTCCTCTCGGTGCTCCTCACCAGTGTTTTTGTGATGGGAAAGCCTTTGGTGCGCTCATGTTTACTCAGCAGCACCCCTGAATGTGTCTGTTTATAGCAAGCAAACATGCTTGTTTGGCAGCTTGTGCTGCTTTCTGCCATTCTCTCCTCATTTCCTCCTGTTCCTCTCCGTCTCTCGCTCTGGTTCTCGATGAAAACTCAAGGTGTGAGCGAAGAGTGAAAACTCGTTCTGTATCTCCACACGTTCTGCTTGAGTATGCAAAATGTGACACACCTGGAGTTTGACAAGAACAAGAGAAGAAAACTCTATAACTACAGCTAGACTAACTAACTGAAACAGCATTACATACAACAGCATGCTATCAGAGACTGTAGAGTCAATGTTATGAAGTCAAATATTGACAAGACATAAAATAAATGTATTATGCAACATTTTATTTGAGTTGTGTTAACCTGAGACATTTAATGTGGTAGCTAAGGCATTTTGGGTGGTTGACAAAATGTTCTAGTTAGTTGTTAGGTGGTTACTAAGGGGTTCTTGGTGGTTGTTAGGTGGTTGTTAAGGTATTTTAACTTGTTAGGTGGTTGTTGAGGTATTTTAAGTGTTTGTTTAGTAGCGAAGAAAACTCTATAACTACAGCTAGACTAACTGACTGAAACAGCATTACATACAACAGCATGCTATCAGAGACTGTAGAGTCAATGTTATGAAGTCAAATATTGACAAGACATAAAATAAATGTATTATGCAACATTTTATTTGAGTTGTGTTAACCTGAGACATTTAATGTGGTAGCTAAGGCATTTTGGGTGGTTGACAAAATGTTCTAGTTAGTTGTTAGGTGGTTACTAAGGGGTTCTTGGTGGTTGTTAGGTGGTTGTTAAGTAGTTAGTTGTTAGGTGGTTACTGTTAAGGTATTTTAACTTGTTAGGTGGTTGTTAAGGTATTTTAAGTGTTTGTTAGGGAGTTGCTGAGGGGTTCTGGGTAGTTGCTAAGGTTTTGCTAAGATGTTTTTGATGGTTCATAGGTGGTTGCTAAGGTGTTTTGGGGGATTGTTTGGTGTTTGCTAAGGTGTTTGTGTGGAAACATAAAAAAGTGTTTGTTAGGGAGTTGCTGAGGGGTTCTGGGTAGTTGCTAAGGTTTTGCTAAGATGTTTTTGATGGTTCATAGATGGTTGCTAAGGTGTTTTGGGTGATTGTTTGGTGTTTGCTAAGGTGTTTGTGTGGAAACATAAAAAATACAGTATATTACATGAGTCATGTTTACCCTACCTGACATTGCAGTTGCTAAGGTGTTTTGGGTGGTCGTTAAGGTATTTATAGTGGTTGTTAGATGGTTGCTGAGGTAGTTGTTAAGTAGTTAAGCGTCGCTAAGGTGATTAGGTGGTCACTAGGTGGTTGAGATGAGATGTTCTGGGTGGTTGCTAAGGTGTTTGGGGTGGTTGTTATGAAATTGCTAAGGTGTTTGGATGGTTGCTAAGATGTTTTGGGTGTTTGCAAGGTGGTTGTTATTGAATGGTCGTTAAATGGCTGCTGAGATGTTTTGGGTGGTCGTTTGATGGTTGCTAAGGTGTCTGTGTGGTTGCTAAGGTGTATTGATTTCTTGTTAGGTGGTTGCTAAGGTGTTCTGGGTGGCTGCAAGGTCATTGCTAAGGTGTTCTGGTGGTTGTTAGGTGTGTTAAATTGTTTTGGGTGTTTGCTAGGTAGGTACTAATGTATTTGCTAGGTGGTTGTTAAGTAGTTGCTAAGGGTTTTTTATGGGTGTTGTTAAGGTGTTTTGAGTGGTTGCAAGGTGGTTTCTAAAATGTTATGGGTGGTTGTTGGGTAGTTGCTATGTGGTTATTAAGGTATTTGGGGTGGTTGTTAGGTAGCTGCTAAGGTGTTTGGATGGTTGCTAAGATGTTTTGGGGTGTTTGCAGGAGGGGTTGTGTTTCTATGTGGTTGCTTGGTGATTAATAGCTGTTGGTGGTCAATTTTTTTTTTTTTTTACATTTTCCCCAATTTTATTTTTGATAAATTAGTTTCTATTGCTAAATTAGTATAGTAGTTATTAAATATACTAAATAAATATTGCCAAAATATCCTTGATTTTGTTTTAGATTGCTATTAATATTGATAAATATCTGTATTAGCCACCCCCCCCCCCCCCCCCCCCCCTCCTCCCTCCCGTGGACGCAAAAACAA